>NC_043962.1:56826593-56998275 GCF_902148855.1 Sphaeramia orbicularis
GGAGCAAAAACCTGTAAAGCACTAAGGTTCAGAATTAATGAAAAAATACACTTGAACTTATTTCTGATTCCTGCCTCACACTTCAGTTCGTCCCCACGCCGAAGGACGATGAATTCTGACATGATTTCACAGAATATTCAGACCAAATACATTGGCGGTAAAATACTCAAAGCGAATCCGCCATCTTGTCTCCAGAGACGCGAAACGGACCGCGTGTCATCAACGGACCAATCAGAACCGTCGATACAAGTTCCGCGTTGTAAACGAGCATCTCATTGGTCAAGACGAATGGAGAAGAAAGCAATATGGCTGCGCCCATGAGATGGATCCAAATAAACATAATTTACACTTTTCGGAGCAATTTATGCATAATTTTCCGGCTGAAATGTTGCCAAACCAGACAGAAATGATCCGGACACGTTTAATTTACCAGAATATATACTCAGTTTTCAGAAAAAAACAGATTTCCAGCAAAATGCGGAACACTTTCATCACTGGATGTCAGTGATGTTTGGTTTAATCCGACCGCAGCTGCGTCATCATGTGAAGACGTCCACTTACACAAGTGACACACCTACAGACGAGCAGGAAAGCACACACACACACACACACACACACACACACACACACACACACACACACACACACACACACACACACACACACACAAATACTGACCACTTCACTGTCACAGAAACCATCCCAGTGGAGTTTGACTGATTTCTTTGTCATCTGGAATCAGGACAGATTTAAAAACACATACACACACTGTTAATATTTACTGGTATACACTGTAAAAAAAAAAAAAAAAAAAAAAAAAAAAAAACAGTACTATTCCAGCAGCAGGGGTGCTAAAAAAAATACTGTTTAATAACGGAAAATAACCATCTCATAAAAATACGGTAATTTTCCATAATTAAAATACAGTTTTTTGCCCTAACTTTACATGAGATTTTGCTTTTTTTTTTTTTTTTTTTTAACTTTTTAATGTTTAATAAAGAATATTTACATGTATTAAAACAATCAGATTACTTATAAATATATATGAATAATTTTCAGTGAGACTCAGTTGTCCAATCCACTGATAAAAACTGTATTTGGACAGTTTATCAGTGCTTATACATGTTATACATTCATAAAAATACATTTATTCAATATTTTTGTTGTGAAACCTCCTGTAATTACACAAGATATTTGTCAATTAACAAACAAGTCTGGTTCAACTGACAGAACTAATACTTCTTTTACGGTTAATTGTCAGTAATTTTATCTCGTTTTATTAAATTTTTTTTTTTTTTTTTACAGTATTAAACTTTAACAGTTTAATCTCATGAATAGAAAAGAAATATTTGTGAAATTGCAATATATTTGCAAATGTATTTTAACGATATTTTTCTGTGAAAAAAGAAAAATTTTCTTTTAAAAAATGGAAATTTTTTGGTTATTCACAGTTGAAGTTTTTTCATGTTATTTTCCATTTGACATGTAAAATCACAGTCTGTTTTTGTCATTTCATTGATATTTTCCTGTATCTTGAAAATACAGGAAAAATCTGTAAAATAAACAGCGAAAATTCTGTTAAATTACAGATTTTTTTTTTTTACAGTGTATGTTAATATGAACATACTAAATATTTACTGGTATATGTTATAAATGAACACAGTGTTAATATTTACTGGTATATGTTCATATGAACACAGTGTTAATATTTACTGGTTTATGTTATATATGAACACAGTGTTAATATTTACTGGTATATGTTATATATGAACACAGTGTTAATATTTACTGGTTTATGTTATATATGAACACAGTGTTAATATTTACTGGTTTATGTTATATATGAACACAGTGTTAATATTTACTGGTTTATGTTATATATGAACACAGTGTTAATATTTACTGGTTTATGTTATATATGAACACAGTGTTAATATTTACTGGTTTATGTTATATATGAACACAGTGTTAATATTTACTGGTATATGTTCATATGAACACACTGTTAATATTTACTGGTTTATGTTATATATGAACACAGTGTTAATATTTACTGGTTTATGTTATATATGAACACAGTGTTAATATTTACTGGTATATGTTATATATGAACACAGTGTTAATATTTACTGGTTTATGTTATATATGAACACAGTGTTAATATTTACTGGTATATGTTATATATGAACACAGTGTTAATATTTACTGGTTTATGTTATATATGAACACAGTGTTAATATTTATTGGTTTATGTTATATATGAACACAGTGTTAATATTTACTGGTATATGTTATATATGAACACAGTGTTAATATTTACTGGTTTATGTTATATATGAACACAGTGTTAATATTTACTGGTATATGTTATATATGAACACAGTGTTAATATTTACTGGTTTATGTTATATATGAACACAGTGTTAATATTTACTGGTTTATGTTATTATGAACACAGTGTTAATATTTACTGGTATATGTTATATATGAACACAGTGTTAATATTTACTGGTTTATGTTATTTATGAACACAGTGTTAATATTTACTGGTATATGTTATATATGAACACAGTGTTAATATTTACTGGTATATGTTATATATGAACACAGTGTTAATATTTACTGGTTTATGTTATTTATGAACACAGTGTTAATATTTACTGGTTTATGTTATATATGAACACAGTGTTAATATTTACTGGTTTATGTTATTTATGAACACAGTGTTAATATTTACTGGTATATGTTATATATGAACACAGTGTTAATATTTACTGGTTTATGTTATTTATGAACACAGTGTTAATATTTACTGGTATATGTTATATATGAACACAGTGTTAATATTTACTGGTATATGTTATATATGAACACAGTGTTAATATTTACTGGTTTATGTTATATATGAACACAGTGTTAATATTTACTGGTTTATGTTATATATGAACACTGTTAATATTTACTGGTATATGTTATATATGAACACAGTGTTAATATTTACTGGTATATGTTATATATGAACACAGTGTTAATATTTACTGGTTTATGTTATTTATGAACACAGTGTTAATATTTACTGGTTTATGTTATATATGAACACAGTGTTAATATTTACTGGTTTATGTTATTTATGAACACAGTGTTAATATTTACTGGTATATGTTATATATGAACACAGTGTTAATATTTACTGGTTTATGTTATTATGAACACAGTGTTAATATTTACTGGTATATGTTATATATGAACACAGTGTTAATATTTACTGGTATATGTTATATATGAACACAGTGTTAATATTTACTGGTTTATGTTATATATGAACACAGTGTTAATATTTACTGGTTTATGTTATATATGAACACTGTTAATATTTACTGGTTTATGTTATTTATGAACACAGTGTTAATATTTACTGGTTTATGTTATTTATGAACACAGTGTTAATATTTACTGGTTTATGTTATATATGAACACAGTGTTAATATTTACTGGTTTATGTTATTTATGAACACAGTGTTAATATTTACTGGTTTATGTTATATATGAACACTGTTAATATTTACTGGTTTATGTTATTTATGAACACAGTGTTAATATTTACTGGTTTATGTTATTTATGAACACAGTGTTAATATTTACTGGTATATGTTATATATGAACACAGTGTTAATATTTACTGGTATATGTTATATATGAACACAGTGTTAATATTTACTGGTTTATGTTATATATGAACACAGTGTTAATATTTACTGGTTTATGTTATATATGAACACTGTTAATATTTACTGGTTTATGTTATTTATGAACACAGTGTTAATATTTACTGGTTTATGTTATTTATGAACACAGTGTTAATATTTACTGGTTTATGTTATATATGAACACAGTGTTAATATTTACTGGTTTATGTTATATATGAACACTGTTAATATTTACTGGTTTATGTTATTTATGAACACAGTGTTAATATTTACTGGTTTATGTTATTTATGAACACAGTGTTAATATTTACTGGTTTATGTTATATATGAACACAGTGTTAATATTTACTGGTTTATGTTATTTATGAACACAGTGTTAATATTTACTGGTTTATGTTATATATGAACACAGTGTTAATATTTACTGGTATATGTTATATATGAACACAGTGTTAATATTTACTGGTTTATGTTATATATGAACATGTTACTGTAAATGGATGCAGAGGATTCCCAACACATTCATTGAACAGGACAAACCCAGGACTTTAAATGTAAAATACACCAAACACTGAACCTTTTTCTTCTGTTTTTATTCAGTCTAAATCTAAAGGATGAGCTGCTCTTATTCCATTCATGGTGATGACTGTTTTTGTAGAAATGGTTTTAAATTTCACAAACTAAACCTTCAGACAAAGAATCATCTGAAACAAAACAGATAAATATGTCGCTGTGTGTGTCAGAGCCAGATTAACTTCCTAGTGTTGCAGTTGCCATGGAAACAGCTCTGCATAGTAACAGGCTGAGGCGGGTGGGGGTGGGGGGGTTGTTGTTTGGGGATTAAAGTAGGAACAAACATTTTGGGGGGAAAGAGAAATGAGCTGAACACTGACAGATTCAGAAGCAGACTAAATGAGATCAGCTCCATGGTCTGCCCCGTTTGCACTGGTGGATTTTCAACAGGGACTCCTCCTCCACATTTAAATATTCTGTTCATATTCACACCTACACTGACCCAGAACACCATCTGCACCTTTCATTCTAATAGAAACAAAACATTCTGTAACCCATAAAGACCCAAACATCCACCTTCGAACAAAACCATCGACTGATCTAAACTGTTTAATACCTGTTTAATTCTATCAATACATAATAATGAGTGTAAAATACAGTTAATTCATCTTTTCATGGTCATCAGATATGACCATATTTGGACGTTCAGAGGCTCCATAGTTACTGTGTAAACACTGCCATCTTCTCCAACATTGATTCCCCAGTCAAACCCATGGAGTTGGATCAGTGACAGTGGATGGACACACTGGGTTTACGTTCAGTTCATGACAGATTTTGATGAAAAAGTCCGTTTTTCTTCAGTTTTCTCTGTTTCTGATATAATAACCCTCAAACTAAACCGGGGGTGTCAGACTCATGTTAGTTCAGGGGCCACATGCAGCCTGATATGATCTGAAGAGGGCCGAACCAGTAACATAATCTAAATAATAGGAAAAGAACTGAGAAATAATGTCAACTCCAATGTTTTCTCTGTTTTTGAGTGAAAAAAGCAAAATTCCCTAATGAAAATGTTTACATGTACGAACTGCACTTGAACATAACATGAACAAATATGAACCAACTGAAAGGTCTTAAGAAAAATAATGGCAATTTTAACAATATTAACGCCTCAGATTATCATTTATACATAGGCATTATGACTTAAAGATCACAGTGGATCTACAAATGCACAAAATATTTAATAACAGGCAGAATATTGGTAAGATTCCACATACTTCAGACATTTTTGTTCAGGTTATTCACATTTTTTGTAATAGTCTGTAAATGTAAACATTTGTGCAATTTTACTGTTTTTACACTAAAACAAAGAGGAAAAAAATGGTTTTCATTATTTATAGTTTATTATGACAGTATTTTACTGGTTCTGACCCACTTTAGATTTAATTGACTTAAAATAAATTCAACATCCTTGATTGTTAATATCTTCAGTATAATTTTTGCATTTCACAAATTCATCCCAAGGGCCGGACTGGAGCCTCGGCAGGCCAGATTTGGTCCCCGGGCCACATGTTTGACACCTGTGATCTAAACTGTTTAATTCCTGTTGATCCACTAATCCTATCCATGTCAATAATTGGTGTAAAATACAGTTCTTCATCTTTTCATGGTCATCAGATATGACCATATTTGGACATTCAGAGGTTCTTTAGTTACCATGGAAACACTGTCAGGTGTCAAACATGCGTCCCTGGGGACAAATCCGGCCCACCAAAGGCTCCAATCCGGCCTGTGGGATGAATTTGTGAAATGCAAAAATTACACTGACGACATTAACAGTCAGTGGTGTCAAAATCCTTTTAATTCAGGTTCCACATACAGACACCCCTCAAATAAAAGTTTCCAAAGGTATGGAAAAGGAAATGAGGTGCACAACAACAGGAGACGAGCCGAGTCCAACAGTTCCACATAGTGGAAATGCAACAATAGAGGAATTAGTAAAGAGTCTGGAGTTTCATTTTCACTGTACGGTGCCCCACCCCCAGAACCGGGCCTGGCGTCATCTGTTCTTATTATTTGTACATACTATGTATGTTATATTTTCTGTGCAGATGGAAATATAAAAGACAGTTAATGCAAAAACACCTGTTTGTACTCTTTTAATCCCTCACCCAATGAGAATCAATAAGAGAATCGGATCGATAAGCAAAATCGATAATGGAATCGGAATCGTTGAATTCTTATTGATTCCCAACCCTAGATGTACAGTTCAGGCCAAAAGTTTGGACACACCTTCTCATTCTTTGCATTTTCTTTATTTTCATGACTATTTTCATTGTAGATTCTCACTGAAGGCATCAAAACTATGAATGAACACATGTGGAATTATGTACTTAACAAAAAAGTGTGAAATAACTGAAAACATCTCTTATATTCTAGTTCCTTCAAAGTATCCACCCTTAGCTCTGATGACCGCCTTGCACACTCTTGGCATTCTCTTGATGAGCTTCCAGAGGTAGTCACCTGAAATGGTTTCCACTTCATAGCTGTGCCTTGTCAGGGTTACTTAGTGGAATTTCTTGCCTTATTGATGGGGTTGGGACCATCAGTTGTGTTGTGCAGAAGTCAGGTTGATGCACAGCTGACAGCCCTATTGGACAACTGTTAGAATGCATATTATGGCGAGAACCAATCAGCTAAGTAAAGACAAACGAGTGGCCATCATTACTTTAAGAAATGAAGGTCAGTCAGTCTAGAACATTTCAAAAACTTTGAATGTGTCCCCAAGTGCAGTCGCAAAAACCATCAAGCGCTCCAACGAAACTGGCTCACATGAGGACCGCCCCAGGAAAGGAAGACCAAGAGTCACCTCTGATGCTGAAGATAAGTTCATCTGAGTCACCAGCCTCAGAAATCGCAAATTAACAGCAGCTCAGATTAGAGACCAGATGAATACCACACAGAGCTCTAGCAGCAGACACATCTCTACAACAACTGTTAAGAGGAGACTGCGTGAATCAGGCCTTCATGGTCAAACAGCTGCTAGGAAACCACTGCTCAGGAGAGGCAACAAACACAAGAGATTTATTTGGGCCAAGAAACCCAAGGAATGGACATTAGACCAGTGGAAATCTGTGCTTTGGTCTGATGAGTCCAAATTTCAGATCTTTGGATCCAACCGCCGTGTCTTTGTGCGACGCAGAAAAGGTGAACGGATGGATGCTACATGCCTGGTTCCCACCGTGAAGCATGGAGGGGGAGGTGTGATGGTGTGGGGGTGCTTTGCTGGTGACGCTGTTGGGGATTTATTCAAGATTGAAGGCAACCTGAATCAGCATGGCTACCACAGCATCCTGAAGTGACATGCCATTCCATCCGGTCTGCGTTTAGTTGGACCATCATTTATGTTTCAACAGGACAATGACCCCAAACACACCTCCAGGCTGTGTGAGGGATATTTGACCAAGAAGGAGAGTGATGGAGTGCTGCGCCAGATGTCCTGGCCTCCACAGTCACCGGACCTGAACCCGATCGAGATGGTTTGGGGTGAGCTGGACCGCAGAGTGAAGGCAAAAGGGCCAACAAGTGCTAAGCATCTGTGGGAACTTCTTCAAGACTGTTAGGAAACCATTTCAGGTGACTACCTCTGGAAGCTCATCAAGAGAATGCAAGAGTGTGCAGAAGCAGTCATCAGAGCTAAGGGTGGATACTTTGAAGAAACTAGAATATAAGAGATGTTTTCAGTTATTTCACACTTTTTTGTTAAGTACATAATTCCACATGTGTTCATTCATAGTTTTGATGCCTTCAGTGAGAATCTACAATGAAAATAGTCATGAAAATAAAGAAAATGCAAAGAATGAGAAGGTGTGTCCAAACTTTTGGCCTGTACTGTAACACATTTTTATATTATTTTACATTACTTTTAATACAAAAATCTGTATGCAACACGGTCAAAAGGACACGAAAACTACTCGCTACTATTTTTTGAATATCCCTTTATTCTCTCACAGGTGCATTTTGGGAATTGTAGTAATTATTCAAGGCAGAGGGTTTCACAAAAATGACCGCTGTTGAAAAATCATTCACAATTTATATATGTTTAAATGTTCAGGTTCTGTATGTAACACCAGTGGACACAATGGGTTCCACACCAAACCTGGAATGAGATTCAGATTGATGCCAAACCCACATGTGTGGATTAGAAAAACCACTGGGATCCACACATTGAACACAGTGTCTGTATTTAGAATCTACAGAAGAGCATTTACACACACGTTTACACATCTAATGGACTGACACCTACGGAGATTTAACCTCCTCAGACCCAGCGATGGGTTTTCTGTCCACATTTGGTGTCTAGAGTTTCACAACTTTATACAAAAAGAAAAGAAAACTGTCCACCACAAAGGACATTCCATAGAAATTTTAAAAACTGCATCTGAAAAAACTGTTGGATCATGATGTTTCCAATAAAGGCACTTATTTAATTGTGTATGTGTGTGTGTGTGTGTGTGTGTGTGTGTGTTGATGTGTACACACCTGGTTGAGGTAGTGGTATTCCTCAGGTTGGAGCAGATGGAAGGACTTCCTCTCCTCTTCACTGGCTCCAGCCAACAGGTAATAAAACACATGATAATTCCTACACACACACACACACACGCACACACACACACACACACACACACACACAGTTAGAGGTGTGTATCTGTGGAGGAGTCGACCTGAGGTCAGCTTTACTGTCAGTTCCTGATGCGTGGTTCTGGACTCCATGCCGTCCAGTGTTTGTCTGTGTCGTTTGTTGTTCTTTCTCTGTGTTTTTCTGTTCTGTCTCCTCTGTCCTCTAACCCCAGCCGGTCCAGGCAGATGGACGCCGACCCGGAGCCCGGTTCTGTCTGGGTTCTTTCCTTATTATTATTTTTTTTTTCTTGGTTTTATTTTCTGTACATTTATGGCCGTGACCCTGAATTTGTGAAAATCGTGCAATAAGATCAAGGGCAAGGACCTCAGCCCCTACATGAAACTAATGTGGAAGTGTCTTGTAGTTGTTGTAATGCACTCGATGGCCACTAGAAGGCACTCCACATAGACCTGGCTCCTATCGACTTACACTGAACAGCTCAACAAAAAACACATATAAATCTATATATATATATTTTTTATTTTGTTTTGTTTTGTTTTGTTTTTTTGTTTGTTTTTCTTGTTTTTTGGGGTTTTTTTGTTTGTTTGTTTTGTTTCTTGTTTTTTAATTTTTTTGTTTTGGTTTTTTTGCTTTCTTCAGGACATATCCTGGCCTCATCCATTTTATTTGGAAGTCTAATGAGTGTTCTGATCCATCTGTAAATTTTTCTCCGTTAATCAGATCTTACGTCGAACAGAGGATTTGACAGCTTTGATTGACAGAACAGTGTGACACCTCAACTGTCTGCTGAGTTATACTTTCTAAGAGTCGGTAAATTTAATCAAACATTTTTCCTGACAGATGGCTCCACCATAGATATGGCTAACATGTTCCACTGACAAAACTGCAACATTATTATTTACTCAGTACCTGATGGAATGGCAGTGGGTTAGCTGTTAGCAAACACTCACCTTTACCCCTCAAGCTCCTACAGCCCCACCCCTTTTATCCAAATATGGTCACTTCTGGCTCCAAAAAGTCAACATGGCAATGGTCAAATTGCAAACTAATGGCTTCATACAGTCTATTATTACTCCAGATAAATCAGTTTCTCAAAACTAATCATGTTAATATCACAACAACAACATCCTGTTGATTTATGATTGGACCACTTTGGTTTAGTATTTTTAAAATATTAAATCACCTTTCATTGTGCTCCTGATACACCAGGCGGGATTTCTCCAGCAGGTACTTCTCCACATAGGCTCTGAAAAGTGCACATCAGCAGAGATCAGTGGACGACATTAGCCAGCAGTGACCTCTGTGTGACCTGTGTATGACCTCTGTGTGACCTCTGTGTGACCTGTGTATGACCTATGTATGACCTCTGTGTGACCTGTGTATGACCTGTGTATGACCTCTGTGTGACCTCTGTGTGACCTGTGTATGACCTATGTATGACCTCTGTGTGACCTGTGTATGACCTGTGTATGACCTGTGTATGACCTCTGTGTGACCTGTGTATGACCTGTGTATGACCTCTGTGTGACCTCTGTATGACCTGTGTATGACCTCTGTATGACCTCTGTACGACCTGTGTATGACCTGTGTATGACCTCTGTGTTACCTCTGTATGACCTGTGCATGACCTCTGTGTGACCTGTGTATGACCTCTGTGTGACCTCTGTGTGACCTGTGTATGACCTGTGTATGACCTGAGTATGACCTGGGTGTGACCTCCGTATGACCTGTGTATGACCTGGGTATGACCTGGGTGTGACCTCCGTATGACCTGTGTATGACCTGGGTATGACCTCTGTGTGACCTCCGTATGACCTGTGTATGACCTGGGTATGACCTCTGTGTGACCTCCGTATGACCTGTGTATGACCTCTGTGTGACCTATGTATGACCTTTGTACGACCACTGTATGACCTCTGTATGATCTCTGTTCAACCCCTGTACGACCTCTGCATGACCTGTGTGACCTCTGTATGACCTCTGTGTGCCCTGTGTATGACCTGTGTATGACCTCTGTGTGACCTCTGTGTGACCTGTGTATGACCTCTGTATGATCTCTGTTCAACCCCTGTACGACCTCTGCATGACCTGTGTGACCTCTGTGTGACCTCTGTATGCCTGTGTGACCTCTGTGTGACGTCTGTATGGCATCTGTATGACCTCTGTGTGACCTCTGTATGACCTGTGTATGACCTCTGTGTGACCTCTGTGTGCCCTGTGTATGGACCTGTGTATGACCTCTGTGTGACCTCTGTGTGACCTCTGTGTGCCCTGTGTATGACCTCTGTGTGACCTCTGTATGGCCTCTGTATGACCTCTGTGTGCCCTGTGTATGACCTGTGTATGACCTCTGTGTGACCTCTGTGTGATCTCTGTGTGCCCTGTGTATGACCTCTGTGTGACCTCTGTATGGCCTCTGTATGACCTCTGTGTGCCTTGTGTATGACCTGTGTATGACCTCTGTATGACCTGTGTATGACCTCTGTGTGACCTCTGTATGACCTGTGTATGACCTCTGTGTGACCTCTGTATGACCTGTGTATGACCTCTGTATGACCTCTGTGTGCCCTGTGTATGACCTCTGTGTGACCTCTGTATGACCTGTGTATGACCTCTGTGTGCCCTGTGTATGACCTCTGTGACCTCTGTATGACCTGTGTATGACCTCTGTGTGACCTCTGTGTGCCCTGTGTATGACCTCTGTGTGACCTCTGTGACCTCTGGTGCCTGTGTGAGCTCACCCCCTCACTGTGCCGCTCTCCTGGTAGTTGACCTGGATGAATTTTCCAAACCTGCTGGAGTTGTTATTGTGAGCTGTTTTGGCATTTCCGAAGGCCTGCAGAGAAAAGACAGAGACAGGTGAGGATGGAAAAGAAGAAGCAAACATTTAAATTCAAGGACAACAAGAGATAAAAATTCAGAGAAGAAACCTGAGAACTTGTGTTTCTGTTGAACACAGTCCTTATTCTAAACAGTGACTCGGCCGTTTTGCTCTGAGTCATGATCCTGAATGGTGACTCAGCTGTTCCAATTTATTTATTTATGTTGGACAAAAAAACAAATAAGTTGAATTAAGCCTTTGGCGTCATGTGGAGTCCAGAAATAACCAACACAGAGCAGCGCTGAGCTGCACATATGTTGGATTTGATGTTAATCTGTATGTGTGTATTAGTGTGTGCTAATGTGAGTGTTAGCATGTGCTAATGCATGCCTATAGGCTGCGTTAGCTTCTGTCACGTTACATCAGCCAGTTGTTTGGTGTTAAGCCTTTAACAGGACACAGACAGTGTGGCTGCTCATTTTTTCATGGTTCATCCACCGCATTAACATCACATTACATCTTGTACATCACACATTATACCAGTGTTTTTCAACCTTGGGGTCGGGACCCCACGTGGGCTCACCTGGAATTCAAATGGGGTCACCTGAAATTTCTAGCAATTGATAAAGATAAAAATGAAAAATTAATAATAAAAAATATATGATGAGTTGAGAGAGACAATCACAATACATAAAAGACATGACAAATTCTGAAGCTGAAGCACTATGGTTTTGTTTCTCTGTGGTTCCGTTTCTGTGTCAAATGTTCATTGTGGTCAGTTTCAGATGCTGCAGCTCTTTCATAATTCATAGTTTCAGTTCTTGTTTGTTCAGTATTAGTTGTCCTCCTTGTAAATCACAGCTGGACTGACTGGACAGATCCCGACCAAGGAAAATCCAATTTCCCCTTTGTGCAGTAATCTACACCTGGATTTACTGCCTCCATCCATAATAATATACATTATATAGCCTTAATGTCCTCTAAAATTAATGTTTATTTGCAACATGGTATAGTAAACTATTACCTGATCAAAAACAAATTAATTTTGGCAAAAAAAAAAAAAAAAAGTCTCAGTTTTTAATACCTGGGGTCGCCAGAAATTTGTGATGATAAAATGGGGTCATGAGTCAAAAAAGGTTGGGAACCACTGGGTTATACATTATGTCCATCACAATGACACCGGCTGTTTTTACATGGACCACGTTTGTTCAACCTGAAGGTTCAGTGACTTCCATCTTCATTCGTTTGACCATCTCAGTTTTTCACATATATATATATATATATATATATATATATATATATATATATATATATATATATATATATATATATATGTTAGGCCTGTAACGGTACACAAAATTTTCGGTTTGGTACGTTTTTGGTTTTGAAAGCCACGGTTCGTTTTTTTTCAGTTCAGTACGGGAAGAAAGAAAACCCCTCAAAATGTCTTTAACACATTTATGAATTTTTGAACATTTTTCCCCCAATTTTTGGACACAATAGAATATAGAAAAACAGGAATAATATAATTCTGCTGCTATAAATCAAATAGAAAATAAAATAAATTATTAATATTACTAAATGTATTTTAAACATTAGTATTGCACTTTTCCCTGAAAGGTAGTTTTGAACAAACAAAAAAAATCTAATCCCAGTTCTGTCAGTTCACATTCTGCAGAAAAATATCAACAAAAAAATTCCACATGAAGTGCAACATTAACAGGAGGGTAAACTGGTATTCTGTTGAAACAAACTGAAGAGAAACACTGACAACAAACTGAACCAAATTATTTATTTTAGGACAGAGAACAAACTGTTTAGGACACTGTGTGTACTTGTGTGTGTGTGTGTGTGCGTGTGTGTGTGTGTGTTTGTGTGTGTGTGTGTTTGTGTGTGTGTGTGTGTGTGTGTGTGCGTGTGTGTGTGTGTGTTTGTGTGTGTGTGTGTGTGTGTGCGTGTGTGTGTGTGTGTGTGTGTGCGTGTGTGTGTGTGCGTGTGTGTGTGCTCGCGCGCGCACATGCATGCAAGGTGCGATTTGTCTGGGGGATGGTTTGTTTGTTGTTTTTTTGGTTTTTTGGTCGTAGCCGGGGGGGTGGGGGGGTGGTCTGGTCCATAACTAATGTAACTAACGCTGGCGTGAAATGAAAGTGAAACTTCATTTTTATAAACTTTCAACGTCCAACTCTGAGTTCTATTCCTCTGTTATACAGCGTGTGTGAGACAGACAGACAGAGCTAGTGTCAGTGTTTTAGAACTACTGTAGTTCATAGGCGGTAAACAACGTCCGTCTTATCACCGTCTCTTTCCTGGTTGTTGTCTTTCACCTGAACCTGAACTGATCCAAACTGGACTGGACTGATGCTGGAGGGTCTGCAGTCTGTTCCTTCCAGGTTCACGTCATATTTGTTGTTTTTTCTTTAACCTTACATCAGCTGCTGTTTCGTATTTCGGGTCAATGTGTGCGTCCTTCAATATGTCTGTGTGAAACTTGCGCGTATTTAAAGTTTCGCATCAAACAATGTCTTTAGTTCCTTTTTCTTTTTCTCATCATACTGTGCCGTTTCAGTACAGCTGTGTACTGAACCGAACAGGTGTGTACCGAAACGGTTCGGTACCGTTACAGGCCTGATATACACAGTACAGGCCAAAAGTTTGGACACACCTTCTCATTCTTTGCATTTTCTTTATTTTCATGACTATTTCATTGTAGATTCTCACTGAAGGCATCAAAACTATGAATGAACACATGTGGAATTATGTACTTAACAAAAAAGTGTGAAATAACTGAAAACATCTCTTATATTCTAGTTTCTTCAAAGTATCCACCCTTAGCTCTGATGACTGCCTTGCACACCCTTGGCATTCTCTTGATGAGCTTCCAGAGGTAGTCACCTGAAATGGTTTCCACTTCATAGCTGTGCCTTGTCAGGGTTACTTAGTGGAATTTCTTGCCTTATTGATGGGGTTGGGACCATCAGTTGTGTTGTGCAGAAGTCAGGTTGATGCACAGCTGACAGCCCTATTGGACAACTGTTAGAATGCATATTATGGCGAGAACCAATCAGCTAAGTAAAGACAAACGAGTGGCCATCATTACTTTAAGAAATGAAGGTCAGTCAGTCTAGAAAATTTCAAAAACTTTGAATGTGTCCCCAAGTGCAGTCGCAAAAACCATCAAGCGCTCCAACGAAACTGGCTCACATGAGGACCGCCCCAGGAAAGGAAGACCAAGAGTCACCTCTGATGCTGAAGATAAGTTCATCTGAGTCACCAGCCTCAGAAATCGCAAATTAACAGCAGCTCAGATTAGAGACCAGATGAATACCACACAGAGCTCTAGCAGCAGACACATCTCTACAACAACTGTTAAGAGGAGACTGCGTGAATCAGGCCTTCATGGTCAAACAGCTGCTAGGAAACCACTGCTCAGGAGAGGCAACAAACACAAGAGATTTATTTGGGCCAAGAAACCCAAGGAATGGACATTAGACCAGTGGAAATCTGTGCTTTGGTCTGATGAGTCCAAATTTCAGATCTTTGGATCCAACCGCCGTGTCTTTGTGCGACGCAGAAAAGGTGAACGGATGGATGCTACATGCCTGGTTCCCACCGTGAAGCATGGAGGGGGAGGTGTGATGGTGTGGGGGTGCTTTGCTGGTGACGCTGTTGGGGATTTATTCAAGATTGAAGGCAACCTGAATCAGCATGGCTACCACAGCATCCTGAAGTGACATGCCATTCCATCCGGTCTGCGTTTAGTTGGACCATCATTTATGTTTCAACAGGACAATGACCCCAAACACACCTCCAGGCTGTGTGAGGGATATTTGACCAAGAAGGAGAGTGATGGAGTGCTGCGCCAGATGTCCTGGCCTCCACAGTCACCGGACCTGAACCCAATCCAGATGGTTTGGGGTGAGCTGGACCGCAGAGTGAAGGCAAAAGGGCCAACAAGTGCTAAGCATCTGTGGGAACTTCTTCAAGACTGTTAGGAAACCATTTCAGGTGACTACCTCTGGAAGCTCATCAAGAGAATGCCAAGAGTGTGCAGAACAGTCATCAGAGCTAAGGGTGGATACTTTGAAGAAACTAGAATATAAGAGATGTTTTCAGTTATTTCACACTTTTTTGTTAAGTACATAATTCCACATGTGTTCATTCATAGTTTTGATGCCTTCAGTGAGAATCTACAATGAAAATAGTCATGAAAATAAAGAAAATGCAAAGAATGAGAAGGTGTGTCCAAACTTTTGGCCTGTACTGTATATATATATATATATATATATATATATATATAGATATATATATATAGATATATATTGATATATATATATATATATACAGTACAGGCCAAAAGTTTGGACACACCTTCTCATTCTTCACATTTTCTTTATTTTCATATATATATGAAAACAATATGAACATATTGTATAGTTTCCAGAACAGAATGGTCCTATTCTCCACAGAGCAGACTAGTTTTACTTCCTGTGTTTGTGGATCTTGTCTGAGAAAGACCTAAACACACAGACCCCAAAACAGAAAAGCCTCCTTCCACTGAACAGAACTGTAACAGAACATATGTGTGATCAGAGAACCACAAAAAACACACTTGAAATATCACACTATTGTAGCGAAAGGCTGCAGAGTAAACACAAGTACAGTCCACACAAAGTTTGTCACACTGTTTGTAACAGATGTGAAGGATGAAACATAAAGGAGTCAGCCCTGGGAAACGATGACGGAGGAGAAGGAGGTGATGGAGGTGAAGGAGGTGAAGGAGGTGAAGGAGGTGATGGAGGTGAAGGAGGTGAAGGAGGTGATGAGAAGGAGGTGATGGAGGTGAAGGAGGTGATGGAGGTGAAGGAGGTGATGGAGGTGAAGGAGGTGATGGAGGAGAAGGAGGTGATGGAGGTGAAGGAGGTAAAGAAGGTGATGAGGAGAAGGAGGTGATGGAGGTGAAGGAGGTGACAGAGGTGATGGAGGAGAAGGAGGTGATGGAGGTGAAGGAGGTGATGAGGAGAAGGAGGTGATGGAGGTGAAGGATGTGATAGAGATGATGGAGGTGAAGGAGGTGAAGGAGGTGATGGAGGAGGTGCTGGAGGTGTGATCAGCCAGGTTTAAACTTAAATCCATCTGAAAACAGAACACTGACAGTTTCTTCTTCTTGGTTTTTCAGCTGTTCTGCCTCCTCCATCTTCTGTGAACACGTATGAGCTCCTGAACATATGCATTTAAACACATGCAGATGAACATGTATGAGCTCAGGAACATATGCATTTAAACACATGCAGATGAACACGTATGAGCTCATGCACATACATGTATTTAAACACATTCAGTGGATGGTGTTCATGTGCAGCTCCTGGTCTGGAGGAAACACCAGCCTCGTCTCCATTTCACTAAACCCTGAAACTGGGACACTGGGAGACTCTCCATTATTTAACAGAGGATTTACCTCCTCCTCCTCCCCCTCCTCCCCCTCCTCCCCTCCCCCTCCTCCCCCTCTTCCTCCGGGTGTAAAACCCCCTCCCTTTCATCTCCCCTCCCCCTCAGAGGACGAAGATGAAGAGGAGGATGAGGAGGACAAAGATGAGGAGATGATGGGGTTTCCTCTGCAGCATCAGGAGGAAACAACACAACAACCAGACATCAGCAGAACCAGAACCAGAACCAGAACCAGAACCAGAACCAGATAACTACCAATTAAAGAACCAGAAGGTCTTCTGCCACAGAGTCAGGTCTTCATAGTGACAGGATTAAAACCAGGAGGGCTTGGTCTAATTCAGGGCTGTCACACATGCGGCCCAGGGGCCAAAACCAGCCCGCCTAATGTTCCAGTCCGACCCACAGGACGAATTAGCAAAGTGCAAAAACTACACTGAAGAAATTAACAGTCAAGAGTGTCAGACTCATTTTAGTTCAGGTTCCACATGCAGAACAATGTGATCTCAACTAAAATACTGACATAATAACCAACAAAGAATGATGTTTAACGTGAAAAAAATTATATTACATTATCTATGTAAATAATGACACCAAATGTTCCTTTGTTTTAGTGTAAAAAAATAACATTAAATGTTGAAAGTCTTTACATTTACAAACTAGAAAAGCACTCAGAGAGCGCAGACCTCCACCAAGGCCACCAAGGCCCCATCATCACCAAAATTTAATCATTTGTTCCTTGTGCCAGTATCAACATTTCCTGAAACTTTCATCCAAATTCCTCCATAACTTTTTGAGTTATCTTGCACACGGACAGTCAGACAGACAGACAAAGCAACGCTGGCAAAAACAGAACCTCTCTGGAGGAGGAAACTATCCTTTAAAGCAGGGGTGTCCAAACTGTTTTTAAAGAGGGCCAGATCTGATAATGTGGACACTGCCAGGGGCCAGTGGTCCCTTAAGACATTTTTTAAACAGTAAAAATTACATATAAATGCACTGTTCTACAACAATTTTATTTTCATTGTCACAATATCATTTTTTTTAAATGGCAATGTAACCAAATCTAAGCAACTCAGGTGTGAACAAATTAAAAAAAAAAACAAAAAAAAAACACAAATCTGCCTTCCTTTCACAATCTGGAGTCAGATAACATAGAACAAACTGTGTGGAGTATCTGAAACATCCAAGGTGATACAAATCTTAACCCCACATTCATTTTAAACATGACTTATATGAGTAATCATTACTCATATATTACTCAGTAATGTAAAGTCTGTTAACGTTTAAGATGAAAACATATGACTCTTACTCTTGTCTTTCACAAAATCATTCAGAAAGTAATATTTTGTGTCACATCTACAAGTACATAACACCAGCAATTACAGGCAACTAACCTGGCAACTTGGTAGCCTGCCTTGGTGGTGAATTCATTGAACTCCCAGGTTCACATGAAGAGTCACTGTTGTGAGTTTAAAGCAGCTTGAATTTGCTTCACTTTTTCAGAGCGCTCACTCCCTGCTAGCTTGTCATATGCGTTAGTATGTTTTGTCTGCTCGTGTCTCTTTACATTAAATTCCTTAAACAAGACAACAATCTCTTGACAAATTAGGCAAACATAATTGCCTCAATTTTCAGTGAAAAAAAATTGTAATTCCCATCTCTCCTAGGAAGCGACGGCCCACACTGTCAACTTTTGTTTTTTAATTTACAGGCGCCATGGTTAGAAATTAGCGAAAAAGGTTCACGGCGAGGTCACAGATCCAGATAGAGTTAGAGTGGTGCTGCCACCATGAGGTGAAAGGAGGAACTGCATTTGGAACCTTTTATGATTCATGTACTCGGTTCAACAGGCCAAGTGGGCCATAAATAATATAATATAAAACCCAAGCTGTGGGCCGTAGAAAATCTGACCGCGGGCTGTGATTGTCCCCCGGGCCGGACTTTGAACATGCCTGCTTTAAAGGTGCCGTATGTAGGACTGTGGCCCAAACTGGTACTGCAGTCACATTCAAATACTGTAGAGGCGGTATCCTCTGCTCCTCCCCCCAGACTAGGGGTTGACAGATCCAGCATGAGTGTCTACTACTGATGTTTCCACTAATCCTGTCCACCACAGCAGAAATTTCACACAAAACAGTCCTCACCAGACTGATTCTACATCAGTCTGATATAGAATAGAACAGACAAACGTCCTGAACACTGCAATGAAAGTTTACACAGATTCAGGAGAAGGAGAAAAGGGAAATGAGCCGCAAGTTTACCTTTTACTGCCGCAAAGTACAAGCGGCATGAATCGCTACTGTACCCCCCCCCAGCACCCCCTGGCTGAACCACGGACGCTGGACTTTTCAGATTACACACCGCTACATGAAGAGGTCACTTCCATAAAAACACTGAACTATGAGGAGCTACCATGGACAGAGACAAGTCCTACACTGGTACCAGGTCTGTTCACCAGTCCCGGACCAGCAGTCTGTTCACCAGGGTCAGGAGAAGAGACCGCCGGTCTGGGACCGGGTGCAGACAGCGGTCCCGGCTCTCAGTGGTTCTTATGGTGGTCAGTCTAAGGCAGAGCCGGTGTCAGTCTTTAAATTCTTCTCCTCTTTCATCCGTCTCCATGTTCCTACATCATCTCCTACAGATCCTTGTTTTGTTTCTCACTTTGTCACTTTGACATATTTGGAATAATCAGAGTCCTTTTAGGTTTCTTCAGGTCAGACATGTATGATCAGAAATGTTCAGCTGCAGCTCAGTGGAACTGCCAACCTGGATGAACAAAGGTACTGACTCTGTGATTGGCAGACAGGTGATGGGCGGAGCCTCGGACCAAAACACACAATGACATCATAAACATCATTTAGAGGCTGACACTGAGCTTTAAATGTGAATATTGTGTCTGGACTACTACTGTCAGTGAGATCAGGATTTAAATGAACAGGATTCCTTCATGTCTGGGACAGTCAGGGTCATTTTAGAACGACTGAGAACAGAACTCCTACAGACTGCACCTTTAACAATAAAATGTGAATAACCTGAACAAATATGAAAAACCTGAAATGTCTAAAAAAAATTTAGAAAAAGTGTAATTTTAATAATATTCTGCTAGTTATTAAATGTTTTGTGCCTTTGTAGATCCAATCTGTAATGCACTTATTTTTCAGATGAAATTTCAATGTTTTCAGGTTATTCACATCTTTTTTTATTTGGATAGTTTGTAAATGTAAACATTTTCACAATTTAATGTTATTTGCACTAAAACAAAGAAAACAATGTGGAGTTGTCATTATTTATAGGCTGTTATGCTACTGTTTTCCTGGTGCGGCCCACTGTGAATATGGAACTGGAGCTAAAATAGTTGGACAGTCCTGGTCTAGTTACTGCAGCTGAATATGAACTGGAAGGATTTAAAGTGACTGTAGCAGAAGAAGAGGACGTGCAGATGGACTGGACCCAGACTGAACAGTTCAGTGTGTGGACATTAACCAGATTAACTGGCATGAGGAAGATCACCGGCATGGAGCAGCAGGGTGGGCCACTGACTGACGGATGCCAGGACCTGGCTGACAGCCTGAATTTATTTGGAACAGATTTGACGGTGCCACCCCATCCTGTCCGCTGCCTAGGGTGTAGGCCGTCCCATTTTTGGGACTTCTTTTCCGATCAAGCTCTTAATTTGACCAGTTAATCTCTTATATATTAGTAACTCCCCAAAAAAATTTCAGTCTAATCCGTAAAGTTTTAGACCCCCCCCCATCGCCATCTTTAGGGTGCCCGTCAGCCGAGTGCAGAAAACCCATTTTTCAGTGGAAAATCCTGCATTTGTCGGTTAGTTCTGCCATATTTGCTCATGCAGATGTCATATTAGAGGTTTTGGGCGATGCTACTGTCGTTTATGAAGGTCTAAAATCATGTACAGGTCAAAGTCACATGGTCTTAGACAAGGTCAAGGTCATTTTAACACTGACAAATGGGTCAAATCACAGGTTGTTGCTGATTTCTTTCTTGCCTAGTCTTATTTCAGATCTGCACTCAGGGCTTTGACTGGAGAACATCTGATCCTACATTACCCATCTGGTACCCTCCCTTTTCTTCAGTTCAGCAGGTACCGACAAATGCAGGATTTTCCATTGAAACATGGGTTTTCTGCACTCAGCTGACGGGCACCCTAAAGATGGAGGTGGGGGGGGTCTAAAACTTTACGGATTGGGCCCAAATTTTTTTGGGAGTTACTAATATATAAGAGATTAACTGGTCAAATTAAGAGCTTGATTGGAGAAGAAGTCCCAAAAATGGGACGCCCCCCCCCCCAAGCTCATTCTCCACCTCACCCAGAACTTTTCAGTCATTTCAGGTCAAGACAGAACTTACAGACTGAAATGGGGAAAAGCAGCTGGACCTGATGGGATCAGCCCCAGACTGCTGCAGATCTGTTCCAGTCAGCTCTGTGGAATCCTCACACACCTCTTCAACCTCAGTCTGCAGTTACAGAAGATCCCTGTCCTGTGGAAGACATCTTGTCTTGTTCCTGTCCCAAAAAAGAGACATCCAAATGACTGTAATGACTCCAGGCCTGTAGCCCTCTCCTCACACATAATGAAGACACTTGAAAGGCTGGTCCTGTCCTGTTTCAGACCCAGTGTGAGGATGTACCTGGATCCTCTACAGTCTGCATACCAGCCTAACATGGGTGTGGATGATGCTCTCATCCACATGTTCCAGAGGGCCCATGTACACCTGGACATCTCTGATGCACCTGTGAGGATCAGGTTGTTTGACTTTTCAAGTGCCTTCAACACGATCCAGCCGGGGCTGGGTGACTACCTGACCTGCAGACCACAGTATGTGCGACTGCAGAACTGTGTCTCAGGAAAGGTCCTGTGCAACACTGGAGCGCCACAAGGAACTGTTCTGTCCCCCTTCCTCTTCACACTGTTCACATCTGACTTCCAGTCCAACTCAGACAGCTGCTTACTTCAGAAATGTTCTGATGACTCAGCGGTTGTCGGTTGTATCAGAGGAGAGGGGGAGGGGCAGTACAGGAGCCTGGTCAAGGACTTTGTTAACTGGTGTGACCTCAACCACCTTCAACTCAACATTTTCAAGACCAAGGAAATGGTTTTGGATTTTAGGAGGAAGACACAAACAGACTGAACAAACTGATGAACAAAGTCAGCTCCATCATTGGGACTGGACTGGACCCAGATCAGCAGGTGGATGGGCTGACAACGCTCAGGAAGCTGGACTCTATTTTGAGGAATGCATCTCACCCACTTCACCACCTTAAGGTGTTCAGGGAGAGCACCTTCAGCCACACAGACACCCCCACCCCACCCCCCACCCCCCGGGGTCCAGGACTGAACACAGTAGGAGGTCCTTCCTGCCGGCTGCTATTAAACTTTTTAATATTGCTGTGCAATAAATTATTGTATGTTGTGCATACTATAGGTGTTTTATTGTATTATTTTACATTACTTTTATTGTACATATTATATATTTTGGCTAAAATGTACTTTGGGGGTCAAATAAGAGGCCATTTTTGTCAAAAAAAAAAAAAGTTGTAAGACATGCATGTGTTGCTGTGTGTAAATAATGCTAATCCATTCTTTATTAGGAATAAACTTCTAGACTTCCTATTGCTAATTGTGCTCTTCTTCATAAATGTTGGTATTGTGGATCTAAAACAATCCCAGCTGACACAAAAACACTAAATGTGTCAGTGGACGGATGTGACATGGTTGTTGTGGATCCCATCATACTGATGCTCTGCAGCCATGTCAGCGTTTACACTAATGATCCCTGTGCAAAAACTAGGAGCACTATTATTTATTGGATAGTTTAGCATCAGACTAAAGAGGAAAGAACAATATAGAATTGTTCTTTGTGTCTAAAAATGCTTCTTATTGTAAAAGTGTTGATGTAAACAGTGCTGTGTGCCATTCTTCATGTATGTATTGGTGGAACAGAAGCAGGATGGATCAGCACCATACTCCAGATTGAACCTGTACAAATAAAACATGTGATATGGAGGAGAGAATCTGGGAAGAAAAACTGGGGAATCTGAAAGAATAGAAGATTTGTTTTTCAGGTAAATTCAGTTCAAATAGAACTTGGCCATTTGTGACATGAAAATATAGCATTAATTGTGCTGAAATGGCTCATTTTTGAGCTGAAAACATAGTTCATATGAGCATCAACATGTTGAACAGAACTGAAATCCTGTCCATTTGAACAACTGTCATTTACCAACACAAAGTTCCTTTGGATTCACTGAGACTGATTTAATATGAACACAGACACAAAGAAGAGCTGTGAGCACATGTGAGCTGTAGTAACCAAACAATTTGGATCAATAAAGTATCTATCTATCTATCTATCTATCTATCTATCTATCTATCTATCTATCTATCTATCTATCTATCTATCTATCTATCTATCTATCTATCTATCTATCTATCTATCTATCTATCTATCTATCTATCTATCTATCTATCTATCTATCTATCTATCTATCTATCTATCATCTGTGTCTATCCAGCAGGAGGCACCGTTCAGCTGGGAACACAGAGCTTTACACCCTCATGTTCGAAGGTTTTTATCATTTCAACAGGGACAGTTTCATTCATTCAATTAAACAGTTGTTTTACTGAAGGGAAAACAGCAGATTCTCACATTTCAGACGCTGAAACATGTGAAATGAAGGTGTTCTGGCTCTAAAAATGTTTCCTCCGTCGTTACATCTGAAGTCACTCCTCTGCTGTTTCATGGATGGAGGCACTAATTATTCTGAGGTGAACCTTCCACACACAAACGCCCAAACAAAAGCTCCAGTTGTTTTCTTTACAGACTCAGAATAACTTTTCAAAGAGCGGATCAGAACCGCAGAACCCGGACACACATGATAACCAGGACCAGTCTGTAAACAGTTTTAAAGAATGAAACCGAATGAAAACATGAAACAAATGAACAAAGACAAACAGATGATGATGATGATGATGATGATGATGATGATGATGATGAGTCCACATCTGCTTATCTCCTCTGGATCCAGGTCTCACACTGAACCCGGTCCAGGTCTGATGCTGGACCACAGAGTCCACCAGTGTCTGCTTAAAGCCTCCTGACAGCGAAAAGCAGATGAGGATAATCCTGCAGACAGATGTGAAGAGACACATGGAAGAGGCCATCTGAGCCCCTAGATCCGGATTAGAGAGAGGGAAGTGTTAACAGGGTCTAAGAGGGACTGAGGAGGACCAGATCAGCGGACCATAGACCCACTACAGACCATAGACCCACTACAGACCAGAGGATGGTCAGTGTCTGCAAACTTAGGAGGTCTGGAGGACATGGACGCTTTACTGTCATCCATGAAACTTCCATTCACTCTGACACAGACCGGACTAAGACCAGATATAGACCGGACCCAGACCAGATATAGACCGGATATAGACTGGGCCCAGACCAGATATAGACCAGATATAGACCAGATACAGACTGGACCCTGACCAGATATAGACCAGATATAGACCAGATACAGACTGGACTCAAATCAGATATAGACCAGACTCAGACCAGACTCAGACCAGATATAGACCAGATATAGACTGGACTAAGACCAGATATAGACCATATATAGACCGGACTAAGACCAGACTCAGACCAGATATAGACTGGACTCAGACCAGATATAGACCAGATATAGACCGGGCCCAGACCAGATATGGACCAGATATAGACCAGATACAGACTGGACTCAGACCAGATATAGACCAGACTCAGACCAAGATATAGACCAGATATAGACCGGACTCAGACCAGATATAGACCGGACTCAGACCAGATATAGACTGGACTAAGATCAGATATAGACCGGACCCAGACCAGACTCAGACCAGATATAGACCAGATATAGACTGGACTAAGACCAGATATAGACCGGATATAGACCAGATACAGACTAGACTCAAACCAGATATAGACCAGACTCAGACCAGATATAGACTGGACTAAGATCAGATATAGACCGGACCCAGACCAGACTCAGACCAGATATAGACTGGACTAAGATCAGATATAGACCGGACCCAGACCAGACTCAGACCAGATATAGACCAGATATAGACTGGACTAAGACCAGATATAGACCGGACTAAGACCAAACTCAGACCAGATATAGACTGGACTCAGACCAGATACAGACCAGATATACACCGGGCCCAGACCAGATATAGACCGGATATAGACCAGATACAGACTGGACTCAGACCAGATATAGACCAGATATAGACCAGATACAGACTGGACTCAAATCAGATATAGACCAGACTCAGACCAGACTCAGACCAGATATAGACCAGATATAGACTGGACTAAGACCAGATATAGACCAGATATAGACCGGACTAAGACCAGACTCAGACCAGATATAGACTGGACTCAGACCAGATATAGACCAGATATAGACCGGGCCCAGACCAGATATAGACCAGATACAGACTGGACTCAGACCAGATATAGACCAGACTCAGACCAAGATATAGACCAGATATAGACCGGACTCAGACCAGACTCAGACCAGATATAGACCGGACTCAGACCAGATATAGACCGGACTCAGACCAGATATAGACTGGACTCAGACTGGACTCAGGCCGGTCTCAGACCGGACTCAAACCAGACTCAGACCAGATTCAGACCAGACTCAGACCAGACTAGGACCAGAATAGAATAGAAAGATCAGATCAGATCAGATCAGATCAGATCAGTGAAGTTAAGATCAGATCAGACTTGATCCGACCGTGGGGAAACTTCACAGTTAACAGCAGCACATACACCTGGCCAGTTCATAGAAAGACAGGTAGAAAAACCACAAACGAGAAAACTAAAATACAGACATGCACCAGTGGTTCAGAGACACAGATAGAACCAGGCTGAAGGTTCTGGATCTGATGGACCTGATCCTCTGGTTACCTCCATCAGCTTCTTAATCAGTAGTTTTTACATGGTACGTTCCAGCGTGAAACAGGACACAGGACTGATGAGTCTGGAACACGATGATGAACTGATGGGACATTTGGACATAACTGGGACCACTTCAGGGACGTCCCTCCACAGCTTCTGGACGTGTCACTGTGATTTAAAGGCCGAGTACGCAGAGGTTAGATTTCCAACCCACTGTGCCCCTGAACGCTAACTGGTCCTGACAGGAAACGCTCCCGTGCACAGGTTAAAGCTCTGCACAGATATTAAGAAATATGTGAAGACAGAGAACAGAACAGAGCAGAGCGTCCACGTTCATGAGAAGAAAAGCAGCTCCTCTGAAACACACGCCTCTAACGTCCACTTTAGGGCGGCACCATTTGGACCAAAAAGAAAATCCAGATTTTTTCCTCTAAAAACTCAATTTTCGATTTTTGGGCAAAACTACAAGACAACAGAAGTCAGCATGTCGTTTTTGTGAGCAGCCCGCAGTATAAGGCCCACCTCCTACCTCAAATCTGTGATGGTATCAGTGATGGCCCACAGAAGAGACACAATGTAAGTCAGTGACATGCATCAGTCATGGGTGCGTGGACCACGTAATATGAGTGAACGCCATGCGGTTCTGTTTAAACTGGGGGATCCATGCTTGAAACCACAGCTTACACTGGCATCACCTATCACAAATTTAACGTCCGTGGTCATTACACGAACTTCTGTGAAAGACCTCTGTCAGTTAGGAGGAGGAGTCTACAGTGGCCCACAGGCATGCGGTCTTCTTCTTCTTCTGTGGTGCTGCTGACTGTGCACTTAACAGTAACATGACGTGGATTCATTGTGACGGTCAGTTATAGAGATCAGCAGCATCTGACATGAAGGACAGACTGAAAACACAGACCACAGACCCTGAAGGACAGACTGAACCAAGTCCAGCAGATAAACAGGTCCGTCTGACATCTGCCTTCAACCCTTTGGCTTTCATCCACATTCACTGAACAGGAGTTTGTCACATTTGGATCAAATGTGGGAGATTCAGACAAACTAAACGCAAAGATTTGATTTACTTTGTCTGCACTAATGATCACATGAGCATCTTCATGAACATATCATATCATCTTGTATCATATCGTATCATGTCACATCCTATCATATCGTATTGTGTCATATCATATCATATAATCTCGTATCATATCTTGTATCGCATCATTGCATATCGTATTGTATCATGTCATATCATATAATCTCGTATCATATCTTGTATCGCATCATTGCATATCATATTGTATCATGTCATATCATATCGTACCATATCATATCATATCTTGTATCGAATCATGGCATATCGTATCGCATCGTATCGTGTCATATCATATCATCTCATATTGTATCGTATCATATCATGTCATCTCATCTCGTATCGTGTCACATCATATCACATCATTTTGTGTCGTATCATGTCATATGTATCATATGGTATCATATCATATATAATTTCGTATCATATCATATATCATAGGGTATCATAAGCTATCATATCGTATCGTATCGTATCATCAGGGTGTGATTCCCCGACTGGTTTTTACATCCCTTCTTCTGCTCAATGAATTTCATCCTGGGGGGGGGGGGGGGGGATGTGTGTGTGTGTGTGTGTGTGTGTGTGTGGAGTCAACCACCCGGTGTAAATACCATCAGGTTGTGTCAGTTTTCTTCCACCTATTTCCTACATCACTGACACTAACGTTCACCTGAACCCAACTGTCGCAGTCTTAGAATTCACAAACGTCCCCATGCACTGGGGCACTGTAACGGGGGGGGGGGGACAAATTTATGGGGTCCAGCATTTGTGTGTCCAGTGGATACAGGTTGGAAGTTGTGAAAATTTCATGTATGATCGTTGAAAGTATGTAAAGTTTCACTATTGTTTCACATCAGCGTTAGTTACATTAGTTACGGGATACACACCCCCACGTATATAACTGCTGCCGCCACCCCCCCCACCCTGCATATCATGTCATATCATGTCATATCATGTCATATCATCTTGTATCATATCATATCATCTTGTATCATATCATGTCATATGTATCATATGGAATCATATTACATCCTATCGTATCATATATGGTATCATACAGTACATCCTCGTGCGGCTGCTGTTCCAGTTGCCGTTGTAAAAGTGCAGCTGCTGTTAATACTTGAACGCACACGTCATCTTCATCTGTTTCTGCTGGAAACAGACGGTTCCTCTGAACGGAGTCAGATGTTGGAATGAACAGTTGGATGGTGTGAAATATTCAGTTTGGAACCACAGCTACTTTTATTTGACTTATCAAAGTTCACTGTGAATAAAAAAATAAACTTTCACCTCTGTCTAGTGATGTGATGATTTTAACCCTTAAAGACCCAAACGTCCACCTTTAACCCTTACAGACCCAAACGTCCACCTTTAACCCTTACAGACCCAAACGTCCACCTTTAACCCTTACAGACCCAAACGTCCACCTTTAACCCTTACAGACCCAAACGTCCACCTTTAACCCTTACAGACCCAAACGTCCACCTTTAACCCTTACAGACCCAAACGTCCACCTTTAACCCTTACAGACCCAAACGTCCCCCTTTAACCCTTAAACACCCAAACGTCCACCTTTAACCCTTACAGACCCAAACGTCCTCCTTTAACCCTTACAGACCCAAACGTCCACCTTTAACCCTTAAAGACCCAAACGTCCTCCTTTAACCCTTAAACACCCAAACGTCCAC
This sequence comes from Sphaeramia orbicularis, assembly GCF_902148855.1. Taxonomy (NCBI): domain Eukaryota; kingdom Metazoa; phylum Chordata; class Actinopteri; order Kurtiformes; family Apogonidae; genus Sphaeramia; species Sphaeramia orbicularis. The sequence goes on from NC_043962.1 coordinate 56,855,458, forward strand.
CTTTAACCCTTACAGACCCAAACGTCCACCTTTAACCCTTACAGACCCAAACGTCCACCTTTAACCCTTAAACACCCAAACGTCCACCTTTAACCCTTACAGACCCAAACGTCCACCTTTAACCCTTACAGACCCAAACGTCCACCTTTAACCCTTAAACACCCAAATGTCCACCTTTAACCCTTACAGACCCAAACGTCCTCCTTTAACCCTTAAACACCCAAACGTCCACCTTTAACCCTTAAACACCCAAACGTCCACCTTTAACCCTTACAGACCCAAACGTCCACCTTTAACCCTTACAGACCCAAACGTCCTCCTTTAACCCTTTAAGACCCAAACGTCCACCTTTAACCCTTACAGACCCAAACGTCCACCTTTAACTCTTACTGACCCAAACGTCCACCTTTAACCCTTACAGACCCAAACGTCCACCTTTAACCCTTACTGACCCAAACATCCACCTTTAACCCTCACAGACCCAAACGTCCACCTTTAACCCTTACAGACCCAAACGTCCACCTTTAACCCTTGCAGACCCAAACGTCCTCCTTTAACCCTTTAAGACCCAAACGTCCACCTTTAACCCTTACAGACCCAAACGTCCACCTTTAACCCTTAAACACCCAAACGTCCACCTTTAACCCTTACAGACCCAAACGTCCACCTTTAACCCTTACAGACCCAAACGTCCACCTTTAACCCTTACAGACCCAAACGTCCACCTTTAACCCTTAAACACCCAAACGTCCTCCTTTAACCCTTAAACACCCAAACGTCCACCTTTAACCCTTACAGACCCAAACGTCCTCCTTTAACCCTTAAACACCCAAACGTCCACCTTTAACCCTTAAACACCCAAACGTCCACCTTTAACCCTTACAGACCCAAACGTCCACCTTTAACCCTTACAGACCCAAACGTCCTCCTTTAACCCTTTAAGACCCAAACGTCCACCTTTAACCCTTACAGACCCAAACGTCCACCTTTAACCCTTACTGACCCAAACGTCCACCTTTAACCCTCACAGACCCAAACGTCCACCTTTAACCCTTACTGACCCAAACGTCCACCTTTAACCCTTAAAGACCCAAACGTCCACCTTTAACCCTTTAAGACCCAAACGTCCTCCTTTAACCCTTTAAGACCCAAACGTCCACCTTTAACCCTTACAGACCCAAACGTCCTCCTTTAACCCTTTAAGACCCAAACGTCCACCTTTAACCCTTACAGACCCAAACGTCCACCTTTAACCCTTACTGACCCAAACGTCCACCTTTAACCCTCACAGACCCAAACGTCCACCTTTAACCCTTACTGACCCAAACGTCCACCTTTAACCCTTACAGACCCAAACGTCCACCTTTAACCCTTTAAGACCCAAACGTCCTCCTTTAACCCTTTAAGACCCAAACGTCCACCTTTAACCCTTACTGACCCAAACGTCCACCTTTAACCCTCACAGACCCAAACGTCCACCTTTAACCCTTACTGACCCAAACATCCACCTTTAACCCTTACAGACCCAAACGTCCACCTTTAACCCTTACAGACCCAAACGTCCACCTTTAACCCTTACAGACCCAAACGTCCTCCTTTAACCCTTACAGACCCAAACGTCCACCTTTAACCCTTGCAGACCCAAACGTCCACCTTTAACCCTTACAGACCCAAATGTCCTCCTTTAACCCTTTAAGACCCAAACGTCCACCTTTAACCCTTACAGACCCAAACGTCCACCTTTAACCCTCACAGACCCAAACGTCCACCTTTAACCCTCACAGACCCAAACGTCCACCTTTAACCCTCATAGACCCAAACGTCCACCTTTAACCCTTACTGACCCAAACGTCCACCTTTAACCCTTACAGACCCAAACGTCCACCTTTAACCCTTACAGACCCAAACGTCCACCTTTAACCCTTACAGACCCAAACGTCCTCCTTTAACCCTTTAAGACCCAAACGTCCACCTTTAACCCTTACAGACCCAAACGTCCACCTTTAACCCTTACTGACCCAAACGTCCACCTTTAACCCTTAAAGACCCAAACGTCCACCTTTAACCCTTACAGACCCAAACGTCCACCTTTAACCCTTACTGACCCAAACGTCCACCTTTAACCCTTACAGACCCAAACGTCCACCTTTAACCCTTACAGACCCAAACGTCCACCTTTAACCCTCACAGACCCAAACGTCCACCTTTAACCCTCACAGACCCAAACGTCCACCTTTAACCCTTACTGACCCAAACGTCCACCTTTAACCCTTACAGACCCAAACGTCCACCTTTAACCCTTAAGACCCAAACGTCCCCTTTAACCCTTACACCCAAACGTCCACCTTTAACCCTTACAGACCCAAACGTCCACCTTTAACCCTCACGACCCAAACGTCCACCTTTAACCCTTACACCCAAACGTCCACCTTTAACCCTCACAGACCCAAACGTCCACCTTTAACCCTTAGACCCAAACGTCCACCTTTAACCCTTACAGACCCAAACGTCCACCTTTAACCCTTACGACCCAAACGTCCACCTTTAACCCTACAGACCCAAACGTCCACCTTTAACCCTCATAGACCCAAACGTCCACCTTTAACCCTTACTGACCCAAACGTCCACCTTAACCCTTAAGACCCAAACGTCCACCTTTAACCATCAGACCCAAACGTCCACCTTTAACCCTTACAGACCCAAACGTCCACCTTTAACCCTTACTGACCCAAACGTCCACCTATAACCCTTACAGACCCAAACGTCCACCTTTAACCCTCACAGACCCAAACGTCCACCTTTAACCCTTAAAGACCCAAACGTCCACCTTTAACCCTTACAGACCCAAACGTCCACCTTTAACCCTTACTGACCCAAACGTCCACCTTTAACCCTTACAGACCCAAACGTCCACCTTTAACCCTTACAGACCCAAACGTCCACCTTTAACCCTTACAGACCCAAACGTCCACCTTTAACCCTCACAGACCCAAACGTCCACCTTTAACCCTCATAGACCCAAACGTCCACCTTTAACCCTTACAGACCCAAACGTCCACCTTTAACCCTTACAGACCCAAACGTCCACCTTTAACCCTTACAGACCCAAACGTCCACCTTTAACCCTTACAGACCCAAACGTCCACCTTTAACCCTTACAGACCCAAACGTCCACCTTTAACCCTTCACTGACCCAAACGTCCACCTTTAACCCTCACAGACCCAAACGTCCACCTTTAACCCTCATAGACCCAAACGTCCACCTTTAACCCTTACAGACCCAAACGTCCACCTTTAACCCTTACAGACCCAAACGTCCACCTTTAACCCTTAAAGACCCAAACGTCCTCCTTTAACCCTTACAGACCCAAACGTCCACCTTTAACCCTCACAGACCCAAACGTCCACCTTTAACCCTTACAGACCCAAACGTCCACCTTTAACCCTTACAGACCCAAACGTCCACCTTTAACCCTTACAGACCCAAACGTCCACCTTTAACCCTTACAGACCCAAACGTCCACCTTTAACCCTCATAGACCCAAACGTCCACCTTTAACCCTTACAGACCCAAACGTCCACCTTTAACCCTTACAGACCCAAACGTCCACCTTTAACCCTTACAGACCCAAACGTCCACCTTTAACCCTTAAACACCCAAACGTCCACCTTTAACCCTTACAGACCCAAACGTCCACCTTTAACCCTTACAGACCCAAACGTCCACCTTTAACCCTTACAGACCCAAACGTCCACCTTTAACCCTTACAGACCCAAACGTCCACCTTTAACCCTTACAGACCCAAACGTCCACCTTTAACCCTTACAGACCCAAACGTCCTCCTTTAACCCTTACAGACCCAAACGTCCACCTTTAACCCTTACAGACCCAAACGTCCACCTTTAACCCTTACAGACCCAAACGTCCACCTTTAACCCTTAAAAACCCAAACGTCCACCTTTAACCCTTACAGACCCAAACGTCCACCTTTAACCCTTAAAAACCCAAACGTCCACCTTTAACCCTTACAGACCCAAACGTCCACCTTTAACCAGAACCACCTACTGATCTAAACTGTTTAATACCTGTCAATCCACTAATCCTATCAATCCATGTCATTGATCCAACTCCAGGGGTTTTACTGGTGAATCAATGTTGTAGAAGATGATGGTGTTTCCACAGTAACTACAGAGCCTCTGAACGTCCAAATATGGTCATATCTGATGACCATGAAAAGATGAAGAACTGTATTTTACACCAATTATTGACATGGATTGATAGGATAAGTGGATCAACAGGAATTAAACAGTTTAGATCACAGGTGTCAAACGTGGCCCAGGGGCCAAATCTGGTTTACATTTACATGTATTGATAGGATTAAACAGTTTCTATCAGTAAATGGTTTTGGTCGATGGTGCATGTTTGGGTCTTTATTGGTTAATGATAGATTTGAATGAAAAAAAAACACTTTTTCTTCAGTTTTCTCTGTTTTTGATATAATAACCCTCAACTTTACTCTGAGCTTTTATGAACATCTAAATCAGGAGTGTCATTTTCTTTCAGGTTCCACATTCAGCCAAATTTGATCTCCAGTGGGCTGGACCAGTAGAATAATATCATAATAGCCTATAAATAACGACAACTCCAAATTTTTTAGTGCAAAAAATAACATTAGATGATGAAACTATTTCAATCCAAAACAAAAAAGATGTGAATAACTGAAAAAAACTGAAAATTCTGAAGAAAAACAAGTACAATTTTATCAATATTATGCCTCCAAAAACTCCAACTCCAAAAAAACAAGATTAAATTACGAAATCATTTACATTTTACAAACTATCCAAACAAAAAAGATGTGAATAAGCTGAAAAAACTGAAGTTTCTGGAGAAAAATGAGAAGAAATAATAAGAAAACTTTGATCAATATTCTGCCTCAACTTATGATTTCTACATGTGCATTACAGATCAGATCTACCAAGACACAAAACAGGCAGAATATTGTTCAAATTACACATAGTTTTCTTTAGACATTCCAGGTTGTTCATATCTGTTCAGGTTATTGACTTTTAATTGTTAAAGGATATCAGAATTTAATGTTTGTTGCAATAAATCAAAGAGAAAAAATTGGTGTTGCTATTATTTATAGGCATAATGTTATTTTATTTTTTCACATTAAACCAAGAAGAACATTTGGAGTCATTATTTCTAGGTTATTATGCTGTTATTTTCAAATTTGACGCTCTTGACTGTTAATATCTTCTGCACTTTGCAAAGTCATCCCGCGGACCGAATATGGCCCCCGGGACGCATGTTTGACACCTGTGATCTAAATGATCAATGAATTAAATATAGGAAAATACCTGATTTTCACTGAAAACATGCAAAATACAGAGGATCGAATTATAATCATTTGTAACAAATCTCTTTAGAAAGGTTAAATAGAGAGAAAAATCCATTTGAGAACTGAAATAAAAGTAGCACTGGGTCTTTATGGGTTAATTCATTGTGTGATCCACTTTTCCATGGGATTCTAACCGAGCTGCTGGTTGGACTTCTGAACTCTGACCTGAATTTAGTCTGAATGGCACAGATGAAAACAGAACTCTACAGCAAAAACATACATCTTCCACACTGTGTGACATTAATCTAACACCTCAGATTTCTAATAGATACTGTGTAAATATTCAACAGAACAACACACCATCACACAGTCTAAACCTGAGGAAAACCTGAGGAAACCTGAGGAAACCTGCTTCTAGTTTGGTTGGAGCGTCTGTTACAGAACATACGCACACATTATCACCACACCACAAACCCACTGACTCACTTTTATTACTACGACACATTTCAGCAACATGAGGCGACTTAGCCCTTCCACAGACCGACATAAAACATGAAATTCCCAATGAATTCTATAATCTATAATCCATTATTGATTTATAATCCCAGGCAGATTAGCCGACATTCCACCAGGGTTTTTTTGTTTCCTAGACTAGATGCAGCAGAAAAAAACAGTTTCTGGGTCAACTAGAATAAAACTGGTACACTGTAAAAAAAAAAAAAAAAAAAAGAAAAAAACAATCTGTAATTTAACAGAATTTTCACTGTTTATTCTACAGATTTTTCCTGTATTTTTAAGATACAGGAAAATATCAATGAAATGACAAAAAGAGACTGTGATTATACATGGCAAATGTAAAATAACATGAAAAAAATGTAACTGTGAATAACCAAAAAATTTCCTTTTTTTTTTAAAGAAATTTTTTTCTTTTTTTCACAGAAAAACAGTTAAAATACGTTTACAAATGTATCGTAATTTCACAAATATTTCTTTTCTATTTATGAGATCAAACTGTTCATTTAAAATTTAATGCTGTAAAAAAATAAATAAATAAAACCAGATAAAATTACTGACAATTAACCGTAAAAGAAGTATTTGTTCTGTAAGTTGAACCAGACTTGTTTGTTAATTAACAAATATCTTGGGTAATTACAGGAGGTTTCACAACAAAAATGTTAAATAAATGTATTTTTGTGAATGTATAACATGTATAAGCACTGATAAACTGTCCAAATACAGTTTTTATCAGTGGATTGGACAACTGAGTCTCACTGAAAATTATTTATATATATATTTATAGGGAATTGGATTGTTTTAATACATGAAAATATTCTTTATTAAACATTAAAAAGTCAAAAAATATGCAAAATCTCATGTAAAGTTGGGGTAAAAAACTGTATTTTAATTTTTGAAAATTACCGTATTTTAATGAGATGGTTATTTTCCGTTATTTTACAGTATTTTTTCGGCACCCCTGCTGCCAGAATAATACCATTTATTTACTTTTTTTTTTTTTTTTTTTTTTTTTTACAGTATATGTGGTGATGGTGAGTTTCTATAATCCATACTCCCATCTTCATATTAACCCTTTAAAGACCAAAACATCCACCATCGACCGAAACCATCTACTGATCTAAACTGTTTAATTCCTGCTGATCCACTAATCCTATCAATCCATGTCAATAACTGGTGCAAAATACAGTTCTTCATCTTTTCGTGGTCATCAGATATGACCATATTTGGACATTCAGAGGCTCTGTAGTTACCGTGGAAACACCGTCATCTTCTACAACATTGATTCACCAGTAAAACCCATGGAGTTGGATCAGTGACAGTGGATGGACACACTGGGTTTATGTTCAAATGTGTTGTTAAAGATAGATTTAACTGAAAAAGTCCAAATTTCTTTAGTTTTCTTTGTTTCTGATATAATAACCCTCAACTTTACTCTGAGCTTTAATGAACATCTACATGATTAGTGAATTAAATATGAGAAAATACATGATTTACACTGAAAAGAGAAGAGATTCAGGTGAATAATCACAGAAAGTCTTACAGATTCACGATACTTAGGCTATGACTCAGGTTTTACAGATCTGATGATAAACTGGTGACGAAAATCATACGTAGCTTTAAGGAACAGGACGGTAACATGTTAAACCGTCTCATCTTCCTGAGAATTCAGTGAGCTTGAATGTGAACTGTCAGTAGTTCTGCTGTTTCATCGTCTGTCCAGTTTTGTCTCATTTAAAGACTCATCAGTCATCAGAGTTAGTTAAGGTTCCACTCATCGACCTCAAACCACCTGAAGGTTCTACACATGTAGGTTTGGATCCAGCAGTTAATCTGCATCCATTTACTCATGATGTCTGATGGACATGTACTGTATGTTGAAGTGTTTCAGGCTGGACATACATCAGATTTACTGTGAATAAAACACAATGTTGTGTTTCAGTTTAGCTGCGACTGAAAAGTCTGATCAAACATGACTGACGCGGATCCCAAAACCCAGAACCTGTACTCCTGCTCTACGACAGGAAACCCAACGCCGTCACACAAGGACAGAAACATGTTCCACTTCCTTTGAATGTGAATGGCAGCACATGGATGAGCAGACGACTGAATGGAAACAAACCAAACATGAACTCTGAACTGACTCGAAACAGAAGAAACATGAAACATCTGGAGACGACGTTCAGAGAAAGGATCCCATCATAAACTGAAACTGAACCAGACGAGTAAATATCCTCTCTAATTTCTGACAAACATCCACACCACACCAACACAGACCAGTTGTATTTTAGTGCTTTGTCTGCTCTTACCTCCAGAACAGGCCCCGCCCCCAGTATGGTCTGCTCCACCCCACTGGCGAACCCCTTCTGGCTGAGCGCCGTCAGGTGATGGATGAGGAAGTTGGTGCTCTGGGTTTTTCCTGATCCGCTCTCTCCAGAGATGACGATGCACTGGTTTCTCCTTCGTTGCAGCATGGCGTGATAGGCGACGTCGGCCACGGCGTAGATGTGTGGCTCCAGCTTCCCCAGCGTGTGGTTGTCGTACAGTTTGACGTACTTGGGGTTGTAGATCGGCAGGAACTGGAACGGGTTGACGACGATCAGAATACTGCCCACGTACGTGTAGATCTTCTCCTGCCTGAAGCGAGATCGCAGGCTGTCCAACAGAGCGCGCTCAGTGAGCTCCGGCAGAGCGCACAGGTCGGCCGGAGGGTCGGTCCCCGCCGGCTGAGGCAGGAAACCCCGTTCCACCAGGCGGCGGCGCTCCTCCGTCACCCTCAGCCACATCTGCAGGCTGCCGCCGTAGTGGATGGACCCGTCCAGGTTCTTCTCCCGCAGCAGGAAGCGGTAGTCGTCTCCGCTGCCGCCTCGGTTCTCCAGAGCGTTTCGGGGCCACAGCATCATCCTCTGGACCGGACAGTCTCCGGGGTTCAGGATCCACTCCTCGCCGCCGAACTCTTTGACCTCGGCTAACACGTAGACCTTGGTCCGGTCCAGGTGCAGGCGGTCGATCAGGACGTCGATGACTTCGGCAGCGCTGGTGTTCTTGCAGGCGCTGACGGGGCAGTAGATGGTGCCCTCGGACAGAGCGCCCGGGTAAACCCGCACGGTGAACTCCTGATCCTCCAAACGCCGCCGCATGCTGCCACCAGCGGCGGCCACGTTGGCGCTGCCTGCATAGCTACAGCCGCCATCTTGTAAGCTCATGGTGACGTAGCAGGTCCCATCAGCACCGCGGTGTCAGCCCAAAGGACGGAGTCAGGACATCTCAACTAAAGGAGAAGAAGAGGACAGGAAGACGGTCAAAGACGGAGACCAGGTCATACAACAAACAACAAACAACAGGTTTTACCCAGAAATTCCACAGGAGAGCTGATGCTGCGTTCCAGTCCTCCCATAACTGGTGTTTTTCCATCCTACTGGTGTAAATGCACTGGAATGTTCAGTCAAACCTGGGACTTCCACCCGTGAACTCGTACTAGATCCATGTTCTCCAGTTCAGAGTTCTGACATCACGTAGCAATGGCACCCCCCCCCCCCCATGGATGTGGTGTTTATGCGATTGTTTATTAAAACAAGGTATTGCTCTGATGTTATTTATCTGTAAATGTTCTGCATAATCAGCAGCTGCTCTAGCGTTACCTAGTTTTCAGTTCATGGAGTGCAAGAATAAATGTAAACAGCTTCTCTTGCCTTATGCACCGTTCTTCCTCCTCCGTTTCCCTCAAATAATAAAGGAGCAAACACCTTTGGTGATAGAAATGACTATAAATGAACATAACGTACAGTCCACCATGCTGGTTTGTTTACATCTAACTCCCACAATTCCTTGCACTCAGGCAGTTTGGTGTGACTTGCCTGGAACGTTACAAAGTCGTGAGTCGTGGTTTGAAGTCGTGACATACAGGCTGAAAAAACGGCCCTGAACGCAGCATGAGGATCAGGAACAATCTGAGGATCTGTCAGTGGTTCCAGCCTTTTTTAAACTCATGACCCCATTTTGACATCGCAAATTTCAGGTGACCCCATCTGAATTCCAGGTGACCCCACGTGGGGTCCTGACCCCAAGGTTGAAACACACTGCTCTATGTGTTGAAAATATATGTGGTTTGATTCAGTTACAGACTCTGAATCCTCATTCTCCTCTTTTCTACTATTTCACTGTTTCCAAAGATTTCATTCATTCACTTTTCACAGAAGAAGGTCATGAAGTGTTTCACAACAAAAAAGACATCAAATCAAATGTTCTGATGTTAGTTGTGAACTAACAGAATCTGAACATTTGAACAGGATCTGAAACTGGAATGTCTGTAAAACAGAATTTCAGTTTGAACACAAGAACATTTTGTGATAGAACATTAGATCCTGTTGGGATCAAATACAAATGTGTTTAGTATTTGTGCAGATTTCTGGTGGAATTCCATTCTTCAAGGAAATAATCATTAAAAAAAAAAAGAAATAAACAAAAAATTACCTTTTTAACAGTGTCATGAAATATCATGATATATCGTATCGTGATCCTAGTATTGTGATTTATGTCATATCACCAGATTCTTGCCAATGTACAGCCCTACCCCTGATGTAGAGCATATTGTTAATTGAAATACATTAAAGTTATCTGTGCAGAATAGGGATGTAGCCATATGAAAATTTCATAGCACGATTATTGTGACCAAAATTCTCACAGTTATCATTATTATCGCAGTATTGTTGAAACTGTGCTCAAAATGTTCAAAAAGTACTAACACACACACTGAAATAATTTAACCAAGTTGTATTTAAAAAGAAAAAAAAACAAATAAAATAATTGGTACAATGTCCCTTCTGTGTCAGAAACATTCAAATATTAACCCTTAGTGGTCTGAGCCTATTCTGTCTGTTTTTCAGTCCTTTTGGTTTGGCCTTTATATACTATAGAAACAAATGTTTACTATACCCATGTTTGGATCTGTTTTTTCAGCACAACTTCATCTATATCATCTGTCTATTATTTTTTCACTTTAACCTACTATAAAAACACAAAAGGACAAAAAAAAACACTAAAATATATAAAATCCAATTTGAAAAATGTATATAATTTATTGCATAAATAACACACAGATGCTTAACGAACCTTTTCAAAGACTTTAAAAGTGAATATTGGTTCCAAATATTAGGTATAGAAAATTAAAATTGTAATAAATTAAAACTATACTCAAATATTTGACATAAAAGCAGATCTTTACATAGGGTTTTCTCCGGAAAAAATGCAGTAATTAAACACAGTTATCATGAGAATTAGAATTTAAACGGCAATACTAACTGTCTGCAATCTTACCGTGGTTTATCGTTATACCGGTAATCGCTCCATCCCTAGTGCAGAAATACCTAAAAACTACATGTTTTTGTGTGACCACATCATCTGAACATTATCAGTCTTAATTTCTGTGTTCAACCCGGCCCAGGTCAGAGCGTCTCTAATGGACCCATCTGTTCACTGATTCTTCTGTTTCCAACCCTTTCCTCATCTGCCGCCGCCTTTATTCTGGGATGTGTGTGTGCAGATCAATACTGGTCTCTGTTTCATACACTGACGTCCACGTCTTTCACCGTTTACTGATCGATACTCAGAGCATCTTCGGTTTAATCTGTGAACGTTAGAGCAAAGGCTTGGGTAGAGGAGTCAGAAGGTAAATACTGTATGAGACGGTCCTCAGTGGTCTGGATGGAAAACACCAGGACGCATTAAAGTCCAGCTCCTTTAACCCGGATCTGAAAAGTCTGTTGTGTCTCTGTGTGACTCAGTTAAACCCTAAGGACTCCGGACTGATGAACGTCTCATCAATAATTACTGAGCTCTAATGACTGGAAGGACCACAAGGTTTAGGAGGAACAAAGAACAGCAGCTCCAGTATATTTATACACATTTAGATTCACATTTAGAGACCCGATTCTGTTGATTCACACTTATGAACAACTTCAACATGTTCCAACACTTCAACCATCAGGGTCATCCGAAGACTAAAGTGTGTGAAAATCAGTATTTAATGTAGAGATTTAATGTAGCATCAACACAAAGGACTACATTTAACTTCTGTTGTTTAATATCTTTTACGCAGGTTTTTGTTTTTTTTTACCTTTCAAACCCCAGATTTACAGTAAAAGCACTAAAGGTCAGGAGTAAACACATATTCATTATGTTCACGAACAGAAATAAGAGCAAAGCACAGGTTTATATGTTAAACTTCCATTCTTATAGAAGGTCTTCATTAATGAAACTGTGGTGAAGTCATTTATTACATGTATTAACCTCCTCAGACCCAGCTATGGTTTTCTGTCCACATTTATGGACAAGAGTTTCACAACTTCATACAAAAATAAAGAAAAGAAAACTGTCCACCACAAAGGACATTCCATCGAAATTTTAAAAACTGCATGTGAAAAAACTGTTGCATCATGATGTTTCCAATAAAGGCAATTATTTAATAAAAACAAAACAAGCTGGTACTTTTCAGACATTTCCTGGGTCTCTGGGGGTTAATAAAAAGGATAATTAACAACAATAAATAGATCATGATTGGATACAGCTTGATGAGAAGTGACAGCTCCCTCCTTCTTTGAACATTTTTAAAACTAAAAGTGTGAACACTCAGCGGGTTCCTGTCACTTCAGCTTCAGGTTGATGAAAACGCAGACCAGTTCAACAGTTAAACCTAATGGTTCCAGACCACAGCGTCTACAAACAACACAAAGACAGAGTTCTGTAGAAAACTGAGACCAGGACCAGGAGTGGACGATCTGAGGAAACATCAGCCATGTGTCAGTGAACCAAGGCAGGAGGTCTGAGTTCGACAGTGGTGGGGACATGAAAGTGCTCCAAGGCAGCACTCCTGAAAGTTGATGGTTTTTTTTGCATTTGCAATCGTAATTTCACGTCATGTCGAGCTGAACAAACGAGCAAAAAATCAGACCGATGGCCCTGTATCTTAGCGGCCAAATTAAAAGCTGTGTTAAATGTATCCAGATCCATTTATTCTCCCCCAGTTCTGTGTATTTATTCTATTACAGAAATAGTCCATGTTTTGCTCATATTCAATCAGATCTGTAAAAAATTCAAATTCACACTTGATATCATTGATACTGATTTATTGGATCAATCCACTTCCTATCTGTTAGAATGGGAACATTTGTCAAAGTGGCACCAAATCCAGAATCAGATCCGGATCCAAATAATTTCACTAACTTTTGTTGACATCATCGTACAGAAGCTGTAGACCAAGTCTGAAGTCAATCAGAACTGGAGTTTCAGAGAAGAAGACGATTGAAATGTTTTCCCCATAAGAGCCCATGTTAAATTTTGCGTCAGTTCCAGATCCAGAAGAAGATCCTGATCAGCATGTGGACATTATGTTCTGGTCATCTCCCCATCAGGGCTGGACTGGAGACATTTACACTGGAGATCATTTAGATTTACTGAGTTACTGCATCCATCCACTTCCTGTCTGTTATAATGGGGACATTTTTCAAAGTGGCACCAAATCCAGAATCAGATCCAGATCCAAATAATTTCACTAACTTTTGTTGACATCATCATACAGAAGCTGTAGACCAAGTTTGAAGTCAATCAGAATTGTAGTTTCGGAGAAGAAGACGATTGAAAGTTTTGTAACGGACGACAGACGACGACAGACGCCACATGACGACAGTAGCTAACAGCCTGTCAGCCGCTAAGCTAACAGTCCCAGTCAGAAAAAAAACAGTAACTGACATGTTTATAATGCAGATCTGAATATTTACAGACAACACAAGAATTTAATGCAGTCTGCAAAGTTATTCTAATGACAAACATATGCATTATTATTGAACCTCAACTGGGAATTTAGAGCCTCCCCTCCTCTACCTCCTCTACCTCCTCCTTCTTCTCCTCCTCTACCTCCTCTACCTCCTCTACCTCCTCTACCTCCTCCTTCTTCTCCTCCTCTACCTCCTCCTTCTTCTCCTCCTCTACCTCCTCTACCTCCTCCTTCTTCTCCTCCTCTACCTCCTCTATCTCCTCCTTCTTCTCCTCCTCTACCTCCTCTATCTCCTCCTTCTTCTCCTCCTCTACCTCCTCCTTCTTCTCCTCCTCTATCTCCTCCTTCTTCTCCTCCTCTACCTCCTCTACCTCCTCCTTCTTCTCCTCCTCTACCTCCTCTATCTCCTCCTTCTTCTCCTCTACCTCCTCTATCTCCTCCTTCTTCTCCTCCTCTACCTCCTCTATCTCCTCCTTCTTCTCCTCCTCTACCTCCTCCTTCTTCTCCTCCTCTACCTCCTCTATCTCCTCCTTCTTCTCCTCCTCTACCTCCTCTATCTCCTCCTTCTTCTCCTCCTCTACCTCCTCCTTCTTCTCCTCCTCTATCTCCTCTATCTCCTCCTTCTTCTCCTCCTCTACCTCCTCTACCTCCTCCTTCTTCTCCTCCTCTACCTCCTCCTTCTTCTCCTCCTCTATCTCCTCCTTCTTCTCCTCCTCTATCTCCTCCTTCTTCTCCTCCTCTACCTCCTCCTTCTTCTCCTCCCTACCTCCTCTACCTGCTCCTTCTTCTCCTCCTCTATCTCCTCCTTCTTCTCCTCCTCTACCTCCTCCTTCTTCTCCTCCTCTACCTCCTCCTTCTTCTCCTCTTCTACCTCCTCTACTTCTTCTCCTTCTTCTCCTCCTCTACCTCCTCCTTCCTCTCCTCCTCTACCTCTCCTGCTTCTCCTCCTCGATCTCCTCCTTCTTCTCCTCCTCTACCCTGCTCCTTCTTCTCCTCCTCTACCTCCTCCTTCTTCTCCTCCTCTATCTCCTCCTTCTTCTGCCTCCTCTACGCTGAATCTCCTCCTCTATCTCCTCCTCTACTCTCCTCTATAGCCTCCTCCTTCTTCTCCTCCTCTACCTCTCCTTCTCTCCCTCTATCCTCTCCTTCTTCTCCTCCTCTACCTCCTCCTTCTTCTCCTCCTCTACTCCTCCGCTATCTCCTCCTTCTTCTCCCCTCTACTTGCTCCGCTTCTCCTCCTTCTCCTCCGCTACTCTCCTTCTCTCCTCCTCTACCTCCTCGTCCTCCTCCTTACCTCCTCCTTCTTCTCCTCCTCTACCTCCTCCTTCGTGCTCCTCCTCTACCTGCCCTTCTTCTCCTCCTCTATCTCCTCTCTCTCCTTCTTCTCCTCCTCTACCTCCTCCTTCTTCTCCTCCTCTATCTCCTCTATCTCCTCCTTCTTCTCCTCCTCTACCTCCCTACCTCCTCCTTCTTCCTCCCCTCTACCTCCTCCTTCTTCTCCTCCTCTATCTCCTCCTTCTTCTCCTCCTCTGCCTCCTCCTTCTTCTCCTCCTCTATCTCCTCCTTCTTCTCCTCCTCTACCTCCTCCTTCTTCTCCTCCTCCTCCTCCTCTACCTGCTCCTTCTCTCCTCCTCTACCTCCTCCTTCTTCTCCTCCTCTACCTCCTCCTTCTTCTCCTCCTCTATCTCCTCCTTCTTCTCCTCCTCTACCTCCTCCTTCTTCTCCTTCTCTCCTCCTCTACCTCCTCCTTCCTCCTCCTCTACCTCCTCCTTCTTCTCCTCCTCTATCCTCCTCCTTCTTCTCCTCCTCTACCTCCTGCTCCTTCTCTCCTCCTCTACCTCCCCTCTTCTCCTCCCTCCTCTTCTCCTCCTTCTTCTCCTCCTCTACCTCTCCTTCTTCTCCTCCTCTACCTCCTCTATCTCCTCCTTCTTCTCCTCCTCTACCTGCTCCTTCTTCTCCTCCTCTCCCTATCTCCTCCTTCTTCTCCTCCTCTACCTCCTCCTTCTTCTCCTCCTCTACCTCCTCTATCTCCTCCTTCTTCTCCTCCTCTACTTGCTCCTTCTGCTCCTCCTCTACCTCCTCTACCTCCTCCTTCCTCTCCTCCTCTACCTCCTCCTTCTTCTCCTCCTCTACCTCCTCCTTCTTCTCCTCCTCTCTCTCCTCTTCTCTCCTCCTACCTGCTCCTTCTCTCCTCCTCTACCTCCTCCTTCTTCTCTACTGTCTGTCATTTGACATAAATATGTTGATGTATGACATTTGACCAGATTAGGGATACACTGATCATAGAGTTTGATGGTACAGTTATTATTCAACTATTATTATTGTTGTAATTTATTCCCCAAAATATGGATAAAATCACATCTAGAATCACATTTACAATCTGAGGTTTTATTGTATTTTCCCCACAAATTTTCTTTGTGTTTTTTAAACAGTTGCTCTTCCATAGAAATACATTAAAATAATAAGTAAAGTAACTTTTAAAAGTGTTTCTGTTTTTCATTAAATAGTGTCTTTATTCAGTATCTGTGTTGAGCCTCTGCAGTTCTAGACCCTTTAACTAACTTAGACTGGGACTCCTACAGAAGTGTCTTCTGTCCAGTTTTCTTTTCTTTGACATCCTTTACATCCTAAATACCGAGCACACACACACACACACACACACACACACACACACACACACATACATGTAAATGACTCCACTCATATTCAGATCCATCTGTCTGATGTGACCCAGACAGAACAAATACAAACATATTGAAAACTTCCGTTAGCGCTCCAACTAACAGGTTCCTTTTACAAGTAGATGGAGTGACAGCGGGGACGGCCAATCACATGTAAGTTAGCAAAACCAAGGAGCCAATCAGAAAGCGATATTTCTGTTAGAGGCGGGACTTCTAGCAGAGACTGACTGTTAACCCTTTGTGTTCCAGAATCATTGACTAAACACTACGGACAGCGGTTGGACTGATAGTGAGTACACAGGAGCGGCTGGATATTGGCAGGGACGGGTCCCTAGAGTCCCTACACAATTCTACACCCCTGCAGTGAACGCACCATGTCTTTAAACACAACAGGCGTCAGGGTTTATCTGAGTTTCACTTTTAAATACAGTCCATATTCATGTGTCCACACTGAGTCCATCTGAACATGAGAGTCCACCAGAGGAACAGGAACATGTTCAACATCCTCTTTTTATCGGTTAAAACACAACATGTTCAGGTACCACGGGAAACTACAGTACTGTGGATACTTTCACTTCCACCTCCGAACTCTGTGAATAATCTGTGACTTTTATTTTTAAAAAACCAAACAAACTGTTCATAAGCGTCACTGTTTCCTCCTAGGACATGGACTAAAAGTGGACGTTTTGAATTAGGACAAACCTGCGTCTGTGTGTGGAGCCTGTACAAAGACTCAGTGAATACATGGTTAGAACATCACTGTTAGGAAGTCTTCACAAAAACATAACTGATTTTAAATGTGACACACACTGAAGATAATGTTCTGGATCACAGGTGTCAAACATGTGGCCCGGGGGCCAAATCTGGCCCACCAAAGGGTCCAGTCTGGTCCATGGGATGAATTTGTGAAATGGAAAAAGTACACTGAAGATATTCACAATCTATGGTGTTAAACTCATTTTAGGTCAATTCAATTTAAAATGGGTCAGACCAGTAAAGCACTATCATAATAACCTATAAATAAAGAAAACCACACATTTCTCTGTTTGTTTTAGTGTAAAAAAGGTAAAATTACACAAAAATGTTTACATTTACAGACTAACCTTTTACAAAAAATTTCAATAACCTGAAATTTCTTAAGAGAAGTCTGTAGAATTGTACCAATATTCTGCCTGTTACTCCATGTTTTGTGTATTTGTAGATCCACTGTGATCTGTAAGTTATGATTCACATGTAAAAATGATAAACTAAAGTGTAATATTGCTAAAATTGCACTTATTTTTCTTCAGAATTTTCGAGTTGTTCATATTTGTTCACATTGTGTTCAAGTACAGTTCGTAGATGTAAACATTTTCATAATGGAATTTGACTTTTTTCACTCAAAAACATAGAAAAAACTTTGGTGTCGACATTATTTATCAGTTCTTATCCTATTATTTATATTATTTCACTGGTCCGGCCCACTTTATAGCATATTAGTATGTATGTGGAACTGAACTAACAGGAGTTTGACAGCCCTGTTCTGGATGATGTGAAAACCAAACCTCCAAAGCCAAAACCCTTGACAGACAGAATGGACATCTTATGGATGGGCCTGACGATGATTTCCTAAATTTGGTCAAATGTACAGACAAACACAGAGATGAGAGAAGCTACAGAACAAGACATCTGCCCAAATGTGTTTTTCCAGAAGTGCAGCTCAGCCTCAGTCTGGTGTACAGTATCAGTTATCATGTTCTATTTCCATCAGAAAGGTCATTTTACTGACATTAACAACAACTCACAAACATCGAACTGTGTTCCTGAAACCTGATGCCTGGGCCTGAGGTTACCGTGGCAACAGCCCTGCCTTGTATCCTCGGCATCGCCCGAGTCGGACGGTCCAGATCAGATCCAGATCAGATGTGATCAGGAGTGGGTTGAACTGTACGACTGTTCACTGAACACACACTGTTCACCAACACTCACATGTTCTCCTCTACTTTTCACTTTGTGTCAGATTTAGAAATAAACTCACAGTCTGATTGCATCTTTTACATTATTTTCATTTTGTTGCATCTTTTACAGTTTTCATCTCGTTGTGCCTTTAACATCGTTGATTTTTTTGTTTGCGTCTAATAATTCAGGGGTTCCCAAACAGAGGTGTTTAGTGTCAGACTGCAGTGGAAGCTCAGCTTCCCCTAAAATGACTCCCATTAAATGCTCAAATCTGTTCAGTTGTTTTCATTTCACTGACTCCAAATGTGTTGGAACACGTTCATCTCTCAGACCAGTTGGTTCAGAATCAGTTTGATCCCAGATCAGTGGACTGGATGTTGTTCACTTCTCCTCCATTCCCGTGTCTGTGTTTTCTCCTCCATCTCTGCTCAGTGCATTTGTCCGTAGACGCTCAGCGTCCATGCACTTCAATGGGACTGAGTGGAACTGCTGGAAACTGACTCTGAACTGGACGATCATTGGATAAATGCCACAATGTTGTCCCGCCCCCGAACACTCAGCGTTTCTGGGAGTGAATGGAGCTGTGGGCGGAGCTCAGCTGGACCGGACGCTGAGCTTCTACGTGCTGATTGGAGGATCAGTCCAGAGGCTGAATCCCGTTTGATTGACAGCTGTTTTCAGATCTGCTCCTTCACTGACACAGTTCAGTTTAATACCGTCACACATTCTGCTGGGAAATCAGACAAACCAAATGAACTGTTCATTTACTGACCTGAAAGAAAACACAACCATTGTACTTCCTTGTTTCAATTTAACATAACTTCAACGTTTTCTTGTTTCAGTTTCATAATTTAATCATTTCTTGTTGGAGTTTAATATTGTTAACTGTTGTCACTAGTTCAACAGTTGTAGCTCTGTGTGCAGGTGTAAAAGGAGCTCCTCTAGTTTCAAAGGCTGAAGTCTGACACCCACAACACACTGGGCCAAGGCCGTCTGAGCAGACCGGCTCTGCTGGACATTCAGAGGACACTGGTCCAGTCCTGGAAAAGACGCCTACTGGTACGATAAGGACACTGAGCATTTTCTGAAAAAGGAACAGAGGGCCGAATTTATGTTTAAATAACTTGACAATTTTTTGATGTGAGCTGAAATTGAGCTTCCCCTGTCTGAAGGACGAGCAGCCGCCACTGATCCCACAGTGGGGTACGTGTACCCCCAGGGGTACTGGAAATGTTTTCGGAAAAATACATTAAATAAGTCATCATGTACTGAACAGGGGTGCAAGAAAATACCGGTCCTGCAGTATATCGTGATATTTCATTTCACAATACTGTAATGATATTAAAAAGTACTGTATCGATATTTTTAGGTATTTATTCAAATGCAGATATTGTGGAGGTTCATGTTTTTGGAGGTTTTTGTTTATATTTTCTTTATTATTCTTTAACACTCTTTTATTAAATAATGTTGGTTCCTTTGTTTGGATTGAACTCAAATCCTGTTCTGATGTTAGTTGTGAACTAATAGAATCTGAACATTTGAACAGGATCTGAAACTGGAATGTCTGTGAAACAGAATTTCAGTTTGAACACAGGAACATTTTGTGATAGAACATTAGATCCTGTTGGGATCAAATAAAAATGTGTTTAGTATTTGTGCAGATTTCTGGTGGAATTCAGTTCTTCAAGGAAATAATCATTTTAAAAAAGAAACAAACAGAATTTTGCCTTTTTAACAGTATCATGATATATCGTGATATGTTGTATCGTGATCCTAGTATTATGATTTGTATCGTATCACCAGATTCTTGACGATCCACAGCCCTAATTTTGAGCACATTTCAACAATACTGTGATAATAATGATAACCGTGATAATTTTGGTCACAATAACCGTGATATGAAATTTTCACATTGTTACATCCCCAATACACACACACACACACACACACACACACACATACACACACACACACACGACACAGCTGATTATTCACTGATCACAAAAGCATTTTCCACTGGCTGATTCAAACAGATTCACATTAAATGAGACAAAAACTGAGGAGGCAGCAGATCTGTGTCATATCAACATACATAAATGAACACACACACATGAACACACACACACATGAACACACACACACTCAGTGCATTAGTTCCAGTCCATTTCATCCTAAACTGCAGCCTCAGGGCAGATTTCACAAACACACACATGTCCTCATGAACACGTGGTGTGGAATCGTGTTCTCTGCATCAACACAAACTGTTCAGCTGTGAATCTTCACACACACATGACGATGCAGACATGAATAATAGAACACGTGAGTGAGTGAGTGAGTGAGTGAGTGAGCGAGCGAGCAGAGAGAACAGATCACGGCCTCATGAATAAATCATGTGAAGAGACGGAAACAGAAAACAGACGACGATAAAGCGGGAACATGTAAAAGAACACGTAACAGATGTAAAAGCACGTGACACGTTCTAGGTTGAATTCATACTATTTACAGATTCACCCAAGAGGGAAGGGTGAAGGAGACCATCCACAACATTCACTCAGACAGGTTCAAGTCATTTAGTGTTGAAGATTATCCAGATAAATGGCATCGTTATTAATTTACAGGTTTAAGGTTTATTTTTGGTTCTGACTGAAAGTTGAAGAAAAAAGCTGATTATTATAATTATATGGTTCTGCCCTATTTAACATATTGTGCAGAAAAATGAGGAAATGCAGGAAAAACTATTATAGATACATTAGTAAAACAAGTGTTCAGAGATCGCAAACCTCCGCCAAGAACCCTGAACAGTGTGCATGTGTGGATCCACTATTTCTGTTTAAATTCAACAGTTTCAAGGTGGTTCCATACGGCAGAAAAACTGCGGTCAAACATGGGGACAAAAAATAACAAAAGTCAACAGAGTGTAACGGAAGAAAAATGGAGCGGAATGATATTTGGTACAAAGTTGAATCTTGGTCCCAGTCATGTGTCTGTCCAATTAGATTCAATTCACATCAATATTAGTTGAGTTCTAATTTTAAATGTGTGGGAAATGGGATTTTCAATGTTCAATGTAAATGTCCACAGAGTCCACATTCCACAGTGGATGTGGACAATTTAGTTCCAGATACAAGAGATTGTTCTAAGCTACAGGTGGATCCAACTGGAGGAGAATCGGAGTCGTTTTGAATTTTTTATGAATTTTGGAAAATGTCTCAATGATGACAGATGGAAAACTGTAGATGTTGTGACCTTGCTGTGACCTTGAACTTTGGCCTACTGGGACCAAAATGTAATAGGCTGGTCCCAGGGCCTAGGCCTATCTGTGGGGAAGATCTGGGAAAGATGGGGGGAAGAGTTTTCCCATAAAGCTGCTAACAAACAAACAAGAAAAGCACTTGGAGAGCGCAGACCTCCGCCAAGACAGATCTGCCCCCCCCCAATCACCACCAAAATTTTATCATTTGTTCCTTGTATCAGTATTAACGTTTCCTGAAAATGTAATAAAAATCCATCCATAACTTTTTGAGTTATCTTGCTAACAAACAAACAAACAAACAAACAAAAATTCGCAAACACACAAAGTAAAGTGATCACAAAACCTCCTGATGGAGGTAATTATATTAAAGAGCTATTAGTATAATTAATAAAGTAGGATATTTTAAAGCAACAAATAATTTATTTATCCTACTTAAAACCTTAAAATTGCAGGATATGAATGAATGAATGAATGAATGAATGAATGTTTATTTCAGTTAAGATACAAAACACACACATATAAAAAAGACAACAAAACAAAACACCTACATATTAAAAAAGAAACAAACAAGCATAAAATTAACACATTTTGTAACTGAAAAAGGAAGAAGCTGAAGCCGGAGGCTTATTTCTGCTTCTCCTATTTACACCCTTAGTCCATGTCCACACCTTAAGTTGCAACAGATAAATACTTAAACTTAAATTATGCTACATTCAGTGTAATAAGTTATTTTGTAAACATATTACTCTCATAGCCCTTCATAATTTGACCAATTAAATTCTTTTTGAAACTCAACAGTGAGCTACACAATTTCACTTCATCCTTCAATTCGTTCCATAGCTTGACACCAATAACTGAAACACTGTGATATTTAACGTTTGTTCTTACTTTACACTTTTCAAACACAAACATCCCTCTTAAATTATAATGTCCTTTTCTTAACTTAAAGATTTTCTGAATACAAAAAGGAAGGTTTTTACTTTTAACGTGAAACATAAATTCCATTGTTTTTAAATATACAATGTCAAGAAATTTTAGCAAACCAGATTCTACAAAAAGTGGATTACTTGATTGGAGATAACCAGCTTTGTTTATGACTCTAATAGCTTTTTTTTGGAGTTTAATTATTGGGTCTAAATTAGTCTTATACACATTGCCCCATATTTCCACACAATAAGACATATATGGCATTACAAGTGAACAATACAACATATGCAAACATTTTTTGCTTAACAAGTCTCGAGTTTTATAAAGAATCGCAACAGCTTTGGACATTTTGCGTTTGATATATTCTATTTGTGGTTTCCAACAGAGTTTATGGTCAATAATCACTCCCAAAAATTTTGTTTCATACACCCTTTCAATTTCAATTTCATTAATTTTCAGTTTTATATCATCACTTCCCCTAGCACCACCAAAAACCATAAATTTTGTTTTATCTTCATTAAGTGATAACTTATTTACATCAAACCATTTTTTTAACTTGCTCAATTCCTTTTCCACAATTTCTAATATTTGTTTCATATTTACTCCCGAATAAAGCAAATTAGTATCATCTGCAAATATTGTAAATTTTAACTTACTAGATGCCATAAAGATATCATTTAGATAAAGTATAAATAACTTGGGTCCCAGAACTGAACCTTGTGGGACCCCACATGTTACGTTTCTAAGTTGTGAATTTGTATTTCCAATTGATACATACTGAGACCTATTTTGTAAATAACTTTTTAACCAGTTTTGCGTCACACCTCTTATACCATACATTTCACATTTCCGGAGTAATATTGAGTGATCAATTGTGTCAAATGCTTTCCTTAAATCAATAAAAACACCAACAGTATGTTGTTTCTGATCCACCGCTGTTGCTATATTTTCTGCAAATTCCATTACTGCTAAAGATGTTGATCGGTTTTTCCTAAATCCATACTGATGATCATTTAATATCCTATATTTGTCTATGTAGTCATCTAACCTCTTTACAAACAGTTTCTCAAGAATTTTAGAAAACTGTGGTAACAGTGACACCGGTCTATAATTTGACACCATGTGCTTATCACCATTTTTATAAATCGGAATCACTTTAGCTATTTTCATATTTTCTGGAAAAGTACCTGTTTGAAATGATTTGTTACATATATACGTGAATGGTTGAAGGATACTGTTTATCACTTGTTTTATGAGTGACATATCAATGGAATTTCTATCAGTAGATTTTTTATTTTTAGATTTCCTGACCACTTCCAACACTTCACTTTCACAAACTCCACCAAGAAACATTGAATTATTGTTTTCAATAGCAAAATCAAAGGTTTTATCATCCTTTTCCCACTTGGTAATATCTTTTGCCAAATTAGGACCGACATTAACAAAAAAATCATTAAATATATTCACGATGTCCTCTGTATTTTCCACCACAGTGTCACCAGTTTTAACAACATATGTAGCAAAATTCTTTTTATTACTTTTTTTAATCATATCATTTAACACTTTCCAAGTACCTTTAATATCATTTTTGTGTATTTCTAACAACTTATCATAATAGGCTTTTTTATGTGTTCTTATAATTGCTGTCAATCTATTTTTGTATCTTTTATATTTATTCTCTTTTTCTTTCGTTCTGTGCTTCAGAAATTCCCTATAGAGCCTGTTTTTCTTCTTACAAGCCCTTTCCAATCCCTTAGTTAACCATGGTTTCTTATTCTTTTTAAGATCTTGTCTATATTCTTTCACAGGACAATGTCTATTGTACAATGTCAGAAATATGTCTAGGAAAGCATTATATGATTCATTAACATCATCTACATAAACTTCATGCCAGTCATAATTTATTAATTCCTCCTTTAAGGCCATAATTGCTTCTGGTGACTTTGTTCTTACCAAACAAGGTTTTTGCTTATAGTTGGTTAAAGATAATTTGTTGTTCATTTCCAGTTCTATAAAAACTGGCAAATGATCACTTATGTCAGTCAGAAATAGACCACTCGTTATTTCACCATCAATAATGTTTGTAAAAAATTGTAATTTGATATTGTAAATATTAAAATATTAGAGATGATTTATTAAGTAAAAAATAATATTGTTCCAATAGCATTGAAGATTGCTTTAAATTAAAAGAGAATAATTATCATTTCAGAGGTCTTTATGTTTTTGAATGGACTAAAGGACAAATGTGAAGTCTAGATGGATTTGGGTTGTGGGTGTAAAATTATGGGATGGACTTGATGATGAATTGAAGTCGTTCACTTCTTTGACAAAGTTTAAAGCAGGGTTCTCAAACTTTCAGGTTCCACATTCAGCCTGATCTGATCTGCAGTGGACCCAACCAGGAAAATAAGAACAGAACAACCTAGAAATAAGACAACTGCACATTTTTGTCTTTGTTTTAGTGCAAAAAAAAACCAACATAACATTAAATTCTGAAAATACTTACTTTTATAAACTATCCAAACCAAAAAGATGTGAATAACCTGAAAAAAACTGACATTTCTTCAGAAAAATCAGTGTAATTTTCTCAGTCTTCTTCCTCCACTTCTCATTAGTCCATGTGCATTCTGGATCAGATCTCCAAAGACACTAAACACTGAGGAACAGGAAGAAAAGAGTTCAAACTGGACTGAATTTAATACAGACATTTCAGGTTGGACACATTTGTTCAGGTTATTTACGTTTTATTGTTACAGGATAGTTTGGAAATGGATATATTTTCATAATTTAATGTGATTTTTTGCACAAAAACAAAGACAACGATTTGAAGTTGTCATTATTTACAGATATAATGTAATTTTTTGGAGGGTTTTTTTTTTTTTAACATTAAACCGAGAAGAAAATCTGCACTCATTCTTTTTTGTGGGTTCTTCTACTGTTATTATTTGACTGTAGATCAGATTGTTCTGTATGTGGAAACGCAACTAAAATGAGTTCCACACACTGTAAAAAAAAAAAACAAAAAAAAAAAAACATAAAAAAACAGTATTAATCCGGCAGCAGGGGCACCAAAAAAATCTGTTAAATAACGGAAAATAACCATCTCATAAAAATACGGTAATTTTCCATAATTAAAATACAGTTTTTTGCCCTAACTTTACATGAGATTTTGCATATTTTTTTGACTTTTTAATGTTTAATAAAGAATATTTACATGTATTAAAGCAATCCAATTCCCTATAAATATATATATAAATAATTTTCAGTCAGACTCAGTTGTCCAATCCACTGATAAAAACTGTATTTGGACAGTTTATCAGTGCTTATACATGTTATACATTCACAAAAATACATTTATTCAACAGTTTTGTTGTGAAACCTCCTGTAATTACACAAGATATTTGTCAATTAACAAACAAGTCTGGTTCAACTGACAGAACAAATACTATTTTTACAGTTAATTGTCAGTAATTTAATCTTGTTTTAATATTTTTTTTACAGTATTAAACTTTAAATTAACAGTTTAATCTCATAAATAGAAAAGAAATATTTGTGAAATTACAATACATTTGCAAATGTATTTTAACTGTATTTTTCTGTGAAAAAAGAAAAAATTTCTTTTAAAAAATTTAAATCTTTTGGTTATTCACAGTTACAGTTTTTCATGTTATTTTACATTTGACATGTAAAATCACAGTCTGTTTTTGTTGTTTCATTGATATTTTCCTGTATCTTAAAAATACAGAAAAAATCTGTAAAATAAACAGTAAAAATTCTGTTAAATTAAAGATTTTTTTTCTACAGTGCAGCCTTAACTGTGGAATTTTTGCACTTTGTAAATTCATCCCAGGGGTCGGATTGGAACCTTTGGGGGGGACGCACTTGGCCCCCGGGACACATGTTTGACAGCCCTGGTTTAAAAAATGCCTTCAGTATAAAATCATTCAGGAATTTTAAGTTTTACGTTTTTGTTGTTGATTTTCTTTTGTCCTAATGAGAATGTTCGCTGCTGAACACATTTAATTTAATGGAAGCGGTGGATCAGAGGAAAAGGAGAGGCACTAAATAACCTTAGGCTGTTCCTTGTTTGGTTTTTACGCTTTTTAACCCTTTCATGCACAGTGGTCACTCCAGTGGTCACTCCAGTGGTCACTCCAGTGGCCAGTTCTTCTCCAGCTGTTCTCTTGTATGTTCATGGGTTCTGTTGTTTCAGTTCCACATCAGCTGACAGTGGACACTTGTGCATCATCCCATACACTGACATTCAGACTGTTACTGTAACTGTGCTGTTGTAGATAAACCTGATCTGCACTAACAGGTCTGAGTGTAAAAAAACTGCTAATTAATATCAGACTGTAATTAACAGGTTGTTTTGTTTTTTTTTAGTTTTGGTTTTTTTTTTGCATATCATCTCCATGAAGTGAGTAATATCCAGTATTAGAATATGTTAAAATGTGAGAAAACATCATATTAGCAGCATTAAAAACATTTTTATTTCATAGTTTTCACACAGTAGATCAATAAATTCATGTTTCTTTGCTTCTAAAATTAAATGCATGATGTCCAGCTGAGTGGACATTTTTGTAACCCCATGAAAAATAAGTTAATAAAAAATTTCAATCACATTTTTTTTTTTCATGCCTAAAGAGGAATAAAAACACTCAGGAAAAAAATCTTGATTATTGTTCTCATAATTCATGCAGGAAAGGGTTAACATTATTGGACTAGGTGCAATGATGAATGTATAAACCAAAATAAGACATTCATTCACTCATTAGGTGTGGTTTTACTGAATTAATGTGATAAGTCCACGTTCACAGCTGAAATCAACACACTCTCTTCCTCTGGTGAGTCTTTCCATCGCCGTGACAACAGCCAATCAAACCGCAGCTACTCGTAAAACTCGAGCCAATCCTGAGCCTCCCTTCGTTCACCAGCAGCCAATCACAGAGCTAGTTGCACTCCTCATTGTTCAGACTCAGACACAACATGAAGTGAGGAAAAAAAAAAAAACACACAAACCTCATGTTCTGTTGCATGAGGATGTAACCCTGCGGTACGCTCACACAAACACACAAAAAACCCATGTGTGTTTGTGTGTTTGTGTGTTTGTGTCAATGTCACATGACGACATGAACAAAGGAACAGGAGCTCATTAACATGGATCAAACATGTGTTTATCAGAGAAAAAAAGAACACGAGACAACAACTGACACCACAATAAAGAACAGAAGAAACACAAGGTCTAACACAGCCAGTGCACACAAACACAGGGACAGGTCTACATCAGCTCGGACCTACACTGAGTCCGTTACCATGACAACAGGATGCATGAACGAGTGGATGAAAGGATGAATTCTCCACTCCGCTCAAAACACACTTAGTCGTGTTTGTGTCACTGTGTGGTGTGTGTTCACAGTTCTGTCCTGTTGTTGTTGTGTTCTTATATCTTCTGTCTGTTTTCAACTGAACACACATATGACCAGGGCTGTTAGAACGTATGGCTCTGCAATATATCACAATATTTCATTTCACAATACTGTATCGATATTAAAAAGTAATGTATTGATATTTTTAGGTATTTATTCCAATGCAGATATGGCTGAGCTTCATTTTTGTTTTTCTTTATTGTTTATATCTTATTACCTCCGCCAAGGAGGTTATGTTTTTGCCAGGGTTTGTTTGTTTGTTTGTTTGTTTGTTTGTTTGTTTGTTTGTTTGTCTGTCCGTTAGTGTGCAACATAACTCAAAAAGTTATGGACAGATTTGGATGAAATTTTCAGAGTTTGTTGGAAATGGGATAAGGAAGAAATGATTATATTTTGGTGGTGATCGGGGGTGGGGGGGCCCACGGGGGGGGGGCACTGATCAGCCTTGGTGGAGGTCTGCGCTCTCCGAGTGCTTCTCGTTTATTATTATTTTACAGTGTTTTATTAAATGATGTTTATTTGAATCCTCCTAAAAGCACGTTTTACTGTCTGAGAGGCAGATGTTGGTTCCTTTGTTGGGACTGAATTAAAACACTGTTCTGATGTTAGTTCTGAACTAACAGAATGTGAACACTTGAACAGGACCTTAACCCTCTGATGCATGAACTATGAGAACCTTAGTCAAGGTTTTTTTTTTTCCTGAGTGTTTTTATTCCTCTTTAGACATGAAAAAAACTATGTAATAGAATTTTTTTTTAATGAACCTATTTTTTATGGAGTTACAAAACTGTCCACTCAGCTGGACACCATGTGTTTAATGTTTAATTACCTCCACCTGGAGCTATTGTCATCACTCTGCTTTGTGTGTTTGCCTGTTTGTTTGTTAGCAAGATAACTCAAAAAGTTATTGACAGATTTTCATCAAATTATCAGGAAATGTTGATACTGGCATAAGGAAGAAATGACTAAATTTTGGTGGTGACTGTGTGTGTGTGTGTGTGGGGGGGGGGCAGATCTGTCTTGGCGGAGGTCTGCGCTCTCTGAGTGCTTTTCTTGTTTTTGAAGCAAAGAAACACGTCTTTAAAATGCAATAACAGAAAGTGATCTACTGTGTGAAAACTATGAAATAACATTTTTAATGCAGCTAATCTGATGTTTTCTCAGTTCTTACTCACTTCATGGACATAATATGCCAAAAAAAACTTTCTGTTTAAGAAAACTGTGAATTAAAGTCTAATAACAACTAGCACATGATGTAGACTCAAACATGTTAGTGCAGGTTAAGTTTATCCAGAACAGTAAAGTTACAGTCATGGTCTGAATGTCAGTGTATGAGATGGTGCATTTAAGCGTCCACTGTTTTGGCTGATATGCAAATAAAACAACAAAACCCATGAATACACAAGAAAAGCACGTGGAGGGTGCAGACCTCTGCCAAGACAGATCTGCCCCCCCACCACTACCACCCCACCCCCCCAATCACCACCAAAATTTAATAATTTCTTCCTTGTGCCAGTATCAACATTTCCTGAAAATTTCCTGAAAATCCATCCAGAACTTGTTGAGTTATGTTGCTAACAAACAAACAAACAAACAAACAAACAAACAAACAAACAAAGCAAAGCGATCAGAATACCTCCTGGCGGAGGTAACAAGAGAACAGCTGTGCAGTAACTGTCCACTGTAGTGACCCCTGTGCATGAAAGGGTTAAACTGGAATGTCTGTCAGAGTTTCAGTCTGACCACAGGAACATTTGCTGATAGAACATTACATCCTGTTCTGATCAAACACAAATGTGTTTAGTATTTGTGTAGATTTCTGCTGGAATTCAGTTCTTACAGGAAATAATCCTTTTATAAAAAAGAAACAAAAACTGCCTTTTTAACAGTACCATGACATATCGTATCGTGATCCTAGTGTTGGGATCTGTGTGGTATCAGCAGGTTCTTGCTGAATCACAGCCCCAGTTCTGACACATCCAGCAGAAGGTCCACACATGAAACCAGGATTAAACCTGCTCATGAACACAGGCTGGTTTGGACGGGAGGACACAGGACGGATGACGGCGCACCGTCCTCTGTTCAGGACAAACAGACGCACAAGGACAAAAGACAACAAGTCTGACATCATCTGCATCAGGTGGGACAGGCTCCGCCCCCTACCTGCTATATTGGTGTTGAGTTTGTCCCAGTTTAAAGTAGGACAGGACAACTTTGAGAAAACCTTCAGAGAATGACTGGGCTGTAACAGCAGACTCAAACAGAGAGGGAAGAGTAGATTAAAGCAGAACGAGTGGATTTACAGCACAACACCAACACAAACACCAACACCAACACCAACACCAACACAAACACAAACACCAACACCAACACCAACACAAACACAAACACCAACACCAACACCAACACCAACACCAACACCAACACCAACACAAACACAAACACAAACACCAACACCAACACCAACACAAACACAAACACAAACACAAACACCAACACCAACACAAACACAAACACCAACACCAACACCAACACAAACACCAACACCAACACGAACACCAACACGAACACCAACACAAACACAAACACCAACACCAACACCAACACAAACACAAACAACAACACCAACACCAACACAAACACAAACACCAACACCAACACCAACACCAACACAAACACAAACAACAACACCAACACCAACACAAACACAAACACAAACACAACACCAACACCAACACCAACACAAACACAAACACAAACAACAACACCAACACCAACACCAACACCAACACAAACACCAACACAAACACCAACACCAACACCAACACAAACAACAACACCAACACCAACACCAACACAAACACAAACACAAACACCAACACCAACACAAACACAAACACAAACAACAACACCAACACCAACACCAACACAAACACAAACACAAACACCAACACAAACACCAACACCAACACCAACACAAACACAAACACAAACACCAACACCAACACCAACACAAACACAAACACCAACACCAACACCAACACAAACACAAACACCAACACCAACACCAACACCAACACAAACACCAACACGAACACCAACACAAACACAAACACCAACACCAACACAAACACCAACACCAACACAAACATAAACACCAACACAAACACAAACACAAACACAAACACAAACACAAACACAAACACCAACACAAACACCAACACAAACACAAACACAGACACAAACACCAACACAGACACAAACACAAACACAGACACAAACACCGACACAAACACAGACACAAACACAAACACAAACACAGACACAAACACAGACACAAACACAGACACAAACACCAACACAAACACTAACACAAACACTAACACAGACACAGACACAAACACCGACACAAACACAGACACAAACACCGACACAAACACAGACACAAACACAGACACAAACACAGACACAAACACAAACACCAACACAAACACAAACACAAACACAGACACAGACACAAACACCGACACTAACACCAACACAAACACAGACACAGACACAAACACCGACACAAACACCGACACAAACACCAACACAAACACTAACACCAACACAAACACAAACACAGACACAAACACAGACACAAACACAGACACAAACACCAACACAAACACCAACACAAACACTAACACCAACACAAACACAAACACAGACACAGACACAAACACCGACACAAACACAGACACAGACACAAACACAGACACAAACACAGACACAAACACCAACACAAACACTAACACCAACACTAACACCAACACTAACACAAACACTAACACCAACACTAACACCAACACTAACACCAACACTAACACCAACACTGTGCACAATCCAGCAGAAACGATGAATCGACTCACAGTGATCCAAAAAAAATCCTTCAACCACAGTTCTCCTGAATCACAGCTTTGTTTCCTTCATTTCTCTGCTGTTAAACATTGGTTCCACTGTTGTGTTTCACACGGACGCTTATTGTGACGCACACAGAAGCTTCAGTTCAGGAAAACTGCAGTAGAATATTTCCCTTCAATCAACTCCAGTCGATTAATGGAATCCTGAACTTCTGCATTCACTTCAAACACCTGACGGACTAGTGGGCCGCAGCTGGAGGAGGTGAACAAACACTGAGTTCAGATGGGACCAAAGACTGGTTCTAGTCCAGACCCCCCACAAAAGTATGGACCACAACCCCTGATTATGTGAGAGGGCTGTAAGAACAGCTGAGTTCTGCACCAGACCCCTGTAGACCTGATCCACAGACCCCTGTAGACCTGATCCACAGACCCCTACAGACCTGATCCACAGACCCCTACAGACCTGATCCATCCAGACCCCTGTAGACCTGATCCACCAGACCCCTATAGACCTGATCCACAGACCCCTATAGACCTGATCCACAGACCCCTATAGACCTAATCCACAGACCCCTATAGACCTGATACACCAGACCCCTGTAGACCTGATCCACCAGACCCCTATAGACCTGATCCACAGACCCCTATAGACCTGATCCACCAGACCCCTGTAGACCTGATCCACCAGACCCCTATAGACCTGATCCACAGACCCCTATAGACCTGATCCACCAGGCCCCCTGTCCTGACCCAGTACCTGACTCCTATAGACCTGATCCATCAGACTCCTCTAGACCTGATCCATCAGATCCCCTGCCCTGACCCAGTACCGGACTCCTATAGACCTGATCCACCAGACCCCTGTACACCTGATCCACCAGACCCCTTGCCCTGACCCAGTACCAGACTTCAATAGACCTGATCCATCAGACCTCTATAGACCTGATCCATCAGACTCCTCTAGACCTGATCCATCAGACTCTTCTAGACCTGATCCACCAGACCTCTATAGACCTGATCCACCAGACTCCAACAGACCTGATCCATCAGACCTCTATAGACCTGATCCATCAGACTCCAATAGACCTGATCCATTAGACTCCAATTGACCTGATCCACCAGACCTCTATAGACCTGATCCATCAGACCTCTATAGACCTGATCAATCAGACCCCTATGGACCTGATCCACTACACTGCCATGGACCTGATCCATTAGACTCCTATAGACCTGATCCATCAGACTCCTATAAACCTGATCCATTAGACTCCTCTAGACCTGATCCATCAGACTCCTATAGACCTGATCCATTAGACTCCAATAGACCTGATCCATCAGACTCCTCTAGACCTGATCCATCAGACTCCTACAGACCTGATCCACCAGACTCCTACAGACCGGATCCATTAGACTCCGCTAGACCTGATCCATCAGACTCCAACAGACTGGATCCATCAGACCTCTATAGACCTGATCTATTAGACTCCTATAGACCTGATCCACCAGACCCCAAGAGACCTGATCCATTAGACACCAATAGACCTGATCCATTTGACTCCTACAGACCTGATCCATTAGACTCCTATAGACCTGATCCGTCATATTCTTATGGACCTGATCCATTAGAGGCCTACTGACCTGATCCCCTTTACACCTGGTCCATCAGGCTCCTCTAGACCTTATCCATCAGACTCCTCTAGACCTAATCTGTCAGTCTTTTCTAGACCTGATCCATCAGAGTCCTACAGACCTGATCCATCAGAGGCCTACAGACCTGATCCCTTCTAGACCTGGTGCATCAGGCTCCTCTAGGTCTGATCCCCATCAGAGCTGGTCCTTCAGACTTCATCAGACCTGGTCCAAGAGAGGCTCTTAGACCTGTACCCTTTTGACCTGACCCATCAGACTCCTCTAGACCTGATCCATCAGACTCCTCTAGACCTGACCCATCAGACTCCTCTAGACCTGATCCATCAGCTCTAGACCTGATCCATCAGACTCCTCTAGACCTGATCCATCAGCTCTAGACCTGATCCATCAGACTCCTCTAGACCTGATCCATCAGACTCCTGTAGACCTGATCCATCAGACTCCTCTAGACCTGATCCATCAGACTCCTGTAGACCTAATCCATCAGACTCCTCTAGACCTGATCCATCAGACTCCTGTAGACCTGATCCATCAGACTCCTCTAGACCTGACCCATCAGACTCCTCTAGACCTGATCCATCAGCTCTAGACCTGATCCATCAGACTCCTCTAGACTTGATCCATCAGACTCCTGTAGACCTGATCCATCAGACTCCTGTAGACCTGATCCATCAGACTCCTCTAGACCTGATCCATCATATTTCTACAGACCAGACCCATCAGAGGCCTATAGAGCTGATCTGTCAGTCTCTTCTAGATCACATCCATTAGACCTCATCTAGACCTAATCCCCTTTAGACCTAGCCCAACAAAGTCCCCTAGACCTGATTCCCTTTACACGTGATCCATCAGAATCCTGTAGACCTGATCCATCATATTCTTATAGACTTGATCCATCAGAGGCCTATAGACCGAATCCCTTTTAGACCTGGTCAGTCAGGCTCTTCTAGACATGATCCCCCATGACCTGGTCTATTGGCTCCTCTAGACCTAATACCCTTTAGACCTGGCCCAGCAGAGTCCCCTAGACCTGCTCCATCATTTTCTTATAGACCTGATTCATCAGAGGCCTATAGACTTGATCCCCTTTAAACCTGGTCTAACGGCTCCTCTAGACCTGATCCCCTTTAGACCTGGTCCATCAGGTTTCTCTAGACCTGAGCCCACTTCAGAGCTAGTCCATTAGACATGGTCCATTAGAGTCCTCTAGAGCTGACCCATCAGAGTCCTGTAGACCTGATCCATCAGAGGCCTATAGAATCCCTTTTGGACCTGGTCAATTGGGCTCCTCCAGACCTGATCCCCTACAGACCTGGTCTATCGGCTCCTCCAGACCTGATCCCCTACAGACCTGGTCTATCGGCTCCTCTAGACCTGATCCCCTTTAGAGGTGGCCCATTAGACCTGGTCCATTAGAGTCATGTAGACCTGATCCCCCTTAGACCTGGTCTATCAGCTCCTCTAGACCTGGACCATTAGAGTCCTGTAGATCTGATCCCCCTTAGACCTGGTCCATCACACAGGCCACATTCACACATGAAACCTGAATCCTGGACCCAGAACCAGAACCTCCCCCGGTTCGTCCTGCAGGTCTGTCAGGACCTGGGACTCTGAGATCCGGACCTGGACCCTGGAGGACTGTACTGGACCTGGACCCTGGTGGACTGTACTGACAGCGGCTCTGACCCTGCTGTGCCGGATCCGGTTTAGGTGACAGGGGAGCGGGTCTTACCTGGTCCGCCGTGGCACCGGTCCACTGCTGGTCTTGCTCCGGATCCAGAACCCCCACACCCTCCGACCCGGTCCGTTCTAAACCCCGTTGTGCTGTGTGGTCCTGGTCCTGGTCCTGGTCTGGTTTTACCGCAGAGGAGCCGCTGTAGTCCGGATCAGTCCGGCCCACGTATCCGGATCCGTGTCAGACCTCCGAACCCAGAACAAAACCCAAAGCAGATCCGGTTCAGTCCGTGTTTCCTGCGCCCGGGTCCTGGTCCTGGTCCTGGTTCGTCTGGATCCGGCTCTTCTTCTTCGCCCTTTTTCTTCTCCGCGTACAATCGATGGAGGGCTGCTCGTGCACCAGCAGTGCGCGTCCCCGTGCCGTCAGGGTTGGGAGCGTGTTTTGGGGTGGGCGCGTGGCGCGTGACGGAGCGGACCTGGGAGGAGACGGATTAGAGAGAGAGAGAGAGAGAGAGAGAGAGAGAGAGAGAGAGAGAGAGAGAGAGAGAACCCTGGATGAGAGGAAAAAAACAAGAAAAAGAAGAAAATAATACAAACAAGAAGAAGAAAAAAAAAAGAAAATCACAAATGAAATGAAGACAAAAAGAAAAAAAAAGAGAACAGCCCCGAAAATGATCCACTATAAGAAAAAAAAACCCATCATCCATCTTTTCAATTAAGGGCTGCTGTTTACCTAAAAAGGTCTCTTACTTTAAAATTAAGGCCACCAGAAAAAATAAAAAGGACAGGCTGAAATTTTTTAAGACCTTCAGCTAATGTGGCTAATGCTAATTTTTTGGGCCGTTCTCTTTTTTTCTTATAGTGGATCATTTTTTGGCCTGTTCTCTTTTTTTCTTATAGTGGATCATTTTTGGGCTGTTCTCTTTTTTTCTTATTGTGGATCATTTTTGGGCTGTTCTCTTTTTTTCTTATTGTGGATCATTTTTTGGCCTGTTCTCTTTTTTTCTTATAGTGGATCATTTTTGGGCTGTTCTCTTTTTTTCTTACAGTGGATCATTTTTGGGCTGTTGCACCTCTGGGCCACCGTAGTTTTGTCCAATTGACGGATTTATGATCAATGAAGGTCGTTTCAGTTAAGTTTGGACCAAATCTAAAGTAAAAATCCTATCCCATCAGATCTAATGGTGCATATTCATAGATCACTAATGTGAAAGTTGATCACATTAAAGGTGTTTTTCAAAGGTCAGTTTTTGCGCAGAAACATGAATAAAATAAAATAAACCCCATGGGCTCTGACATGGACTCAGGATGTGGACGCTGCGCCATCTAGTGGACACTGGGTTCAACTGTCCTTAAACAGACATCTGTGGAAATGAGAACATGATGAACATGTGTCATTTCAGAAAATTCAAACTGTACATATTGTAGAGCAGGGGTCAAAAACTCCTGTTCTTTCAGGTTCCACATTCAGCCTGATTTGATCTGCAGTGGACTGAAACAATAAGAGCTATTAGAAAAATTATTAAAGATATTTTGAAGCAACTAATAATTTATTTATTCAACTTAAAACCTTAAAATTGCAGGATATTGTATATATTAAAAAAAATAAATAAATAAAAAATTCACCCAAAGCTTTTTTTAGTGAATTTGGGTGATTTTTGAGTAGTAACTTGTCATTAGTCCATGTGCATTCTGGATCAGATCTACAAAGACACTAAACACTGAGGAACAGGAAGAAAAGAGTTCAAACTGGACTGAATTTAATACAGACATTTCAGGTTGGTCATGTTTGTTCAGGTTATTCACATTTTATTGGTACAGGAGAGTTTGTAAATGTGTTAGTTTTGTCGGTTTTGTGGGTTAGTTCTGCCATATTTGCTCATGCAGATGTCATATTAGAGGTTTTGGGGGATGCTACTGTCGTTTATGAAGGTCTCAAATCATGTCCAGGTCAAAGGTCACATGATTTTAGATAAGCTCAAGGTCATTTTAACACTGAAAAATGGGTAAAAATCACAGGTTTTTGCTGATTTCTTTCTTGCCTAGTCTTATTTCAGATCTGCACTCAGGGCTTTGACTGGAGAACATCTGATCCTAGATTACCCATCTGGTACCCTCCCTTTTCTTCAGTTCAGCACGTACCGACAAATGCAGGATTTTCCATGAAACATGGGTTTTCTGTACTCAGCTGACGGGCACCCTAAAGATGGAGGTGGGGGGGGGGGGTCTAAAACTTTACGGACTGGGCCGAAATTGTTTTTTTTTTTGGAGTTACTGATTATAAGAGATTAACTGGACAAATTAAGAGCTTGATCTGAAAAGAAGTCCCCAAAATGGGACGCCCTACCCTTCTGCCTCCTCTTCAG
The DNA here is from genome assembly GCF_902148855.1 of Sphaeramia orbicularis. Classification (NCBI taxonomy): domain Eukaryota; kingdom Metazoa; phylum Chordata; class Actinopteri; order Kurtiformes; family Apogonidae; genus Sphaeramia; species Sphaeramia orbicularis. The sequence goes on from NC_043962.1 coordinate 56,892,910, forward strand.
CTACTGGTGAGAATTTTGTTGGGAAAATGTAGTCTGGTTCTTTATAACGCCAAAACCACAGTTTAGTAAAAAGCTGAATGCTTCTGTTTGCTGGAGGGGTTGCACAGGGGGACACACAGGCAAACCACACCCACAGTTTTTGGTCCTGTACAAAAATTACAAGTTTTTGGAAAGACGTTGGTACAAAAACAGAGCAGAATTTGGGTTTTGGACCGCGGTGACCCACTCTGTCACTTCTGCTGAGACATTTTCCCGATGATTCGACGGTGAATGACAGGTACCTCCTGAGGATTTTTGGTGCTGCAGCAAAGAAAGCAACCACCTGGAGGTGGTTTCAGCCTGAACCACCGGTGTTGGAGGACTGGACGAACATAGTGGATGAAATCCACAAGGTGGAGAGATTTGCACTGGGGGGGGGGGGGCTTATTTCAGGAAAATTTTCAGATTCAACTTTAGCCCAGATTGTCTAATGCTCCCATGTCTTGGGAATACAAACATGTGAAAAAATTTCAAAACAAGCCCACCCCCCCCACCCCAAAAATTACTTTTTAACCCTGAAAACATTGTGGGGTTTTTTGTCAACTTTCAAACCTTCTTCACTTTCGATAAAGAACAGTGGAACCATCTGCTCCTGCTGGGCCCTTCAGTGTTTTTTGTGACACAGGTCATGTCTTCAGTGCTGTGCACTACAATAGGTGTAGAGTCAAGGTCCAGTTCTAGGTCAAAGGTCACCCAAATGGTCCAAACGCATATTTGATGAATGAAGCTGTTCATGTGGGTTCTTCCACATGTTGGGCTCAGGTTCTGTCCTCAGAACATCTACTGACCACAAACAGCTGACATTCAGTCAGACTCATTCAACACAGCTGTTTCCTCATGTGTTCTGCACAGACATGAACACAGAACAGACGGGAGGACGACACAGTGGTGCAGAGGAGAGACCTGGAGCCTCAGACAGAAGGTCCTGGGTTCAATTCAACACCAGGACATGGGGGTGGGGCCTGTAGTCCATGGGGGTGGGGCCTGTAGTCCATGGGGGTGGGACCTGTAGTCCATGGGGGTGGGGCCTTTCTGTGTACAGTTTCCATGTTCTCCTGTGTCTGTGTGGGTTCTCTCTGGTCCTCTGGCTCCTCCCACCATCCAAACACATGCTCTGATAGGTTCATGGGTTCATCTAAATCCCCCATAGGTGTGAATGTGACAGTGTGTTTGTCTCTGTATGTTCAGTCTGGGATGAACTGGTCACATGTCCAGAGTGAACCCCGCCTTCACCCATAAGTAGCTGGGATAGGCTCCGCCCCCGTGACTCTAGTGAGGATAAAGCAGGTTCAGAAAATGAATGAATGAATGAATGAATGAATGAATGAATGAAGTGTTGGTGTTTCCTCCTAAATGTGTGCTGGTGTTTCCTCCACACTACTGGCGGCAGATTCAGATGTTCTGTCCATGTTTGAATCTGTAGTCTGTACTGTGTCTGTAAAGGACCAAAGGCCTGGGGGGTCCCACCAGGAAACCAGAGGAACACAACTGAGGACACATTTGATCAAATGTGGGAATGTATGAATTTTTGAAAAAACTAGTCATTTTGGTGACCTTTAACCTCCAACATGACCTTGACATCAGACTGTTCATAGTACAACGTACTCTGACCATCCAGTCTGGCACTGACAGGACCATGAACTGTCCCATCCTGAACATGTTTATGCACTGAACTGGACAAAAGAGGGCAGAAGCTGGGGAAGCTGCGATTCTCAGAGTTACAAAAGTAATTTTCAGGGTAGGGGGGGTTTGGATGAAAATTCCTAAAAAGTGACACAGGAGTGCTTAGAACATCTTGTAGCATCAGAAAATCAACGCTAATGTGGTATTTGATATTAAGCCCCCCCCCCCCCCCCCATTTTTTAAAGACAATTAATGTGGGGCTTGTCACACAGTAGAACTGCTGCTCAGATTTGTTTTGCATTGCTTAACTGATGCTGCATGACTGTGCCAATTGTTATTTTTGCGTTGGAATATTAACTGGTACTTATTGCCAAATGTTTTGTTTTGTCAATGTTTTAGGTAACAAATGATAAAATGACTAACAAAAATTAAGTGTAAAAAAAAAACAAAAAAAAAAAACAGGATGTGGTGACCCTAAACCTTATGCAGTAGTTCTGAATGTGGGCTGAAAATACCTGAAAAGTCTCCATCTACACCTGCAACAGAAACAACGACACAAGGACAGACCAATAACAGACCAAGGCTTTATTAACATCCACATGTTCTCCTCAGTCTCATGCTACAGCATCACCAGATTTATAAATATTAAACCATCACCAGATTTATAAATATTAAATCATCACCAGATGTATAAATATGACACCATCTGCAGAAACAATCACCCATACCTTCAGTAAACCTACAGTGCTTCCATCCCTCCCTTTTCTGTGCTATTGAAGGACAGCACTTTAAATAATACAAACGTGATTTCAACTCAAAACAAAAAAATATCAGTAACAAACATGTGAAAGTTAAAGATCCAAAGGAAACTCAGTGTAAAACACAGGCTTTGAAAGAAAAACATGGAATATTTGTGAATGACTTAAAGGTCTGTTGGCAGAAATAAGCTTCAAGAGCTGACGGACTGATCTGAGGTAACATTATGGTCATGAAAAGATGAGTCTGAGCTTCTGTCATCCTTCTATGTTTAACAGTTAATCATCGACGAACATCTAAGGGTCGAGTGCATCTATTTTGAGGACGAGTTCCATCACTAACAGGTTTAAAGGCGTCGTTCATTCAGGTCAGGCTACAAAGAGGAATATGTCAAAGCATTCGTTCATTCTCAAATATTTGATTCAAGATAAAAACGGTTACAACAGGAAAATCCAGATAAAGTACCAGAGAGGGCTCACTGAAGACCAGACCAAAGGTGTTACAGTAGGTAGTCCAGGTACAAACAGCTGAACGTACAAAGTCTGAAAAATGTGGCTTCAAATACTCAGAAAAGTCCAGCAGCGTCTCTGGGTCTGGGTCTGACAGGGGTCCAAAAACAGACAGTGCACTTTGGGAAGAACAGTTCACATGTGACTGCGGTTGGTTGGGTAACTCAGTGTGTTCAGATGTCGACATGCGCTGGGAACAGATAAAACAGGTAAAAGCAGTCGGACCCGCTGCTCTGAATCAAACATGCACAGACGGCTCAGCGTCGGAGTCTGAAAAGTGGAAACAAACTCACTATAAAACACCCAGACTCTGCTGGTTCACAAACCGCACATGCTCAGTCTGACCGTTTATGTCAGACGGGAAAACGAGGAAGGTCAGAACACCGAAGACCCCGATGGGAACGACTGGTCCGACCCGATCTGTGTATCATTCATTCATTCATTTTTCAGTTTAAAAACAGAAAACAAAAAAGTGAATCGTTTTTTTGTTTTTCATTTTCAAAACTAGAATGAAAAACAGATAACGGTTCATTTTTCCATTTGCCAATTTTGTGCTCAAATGAAAAACGGAAAAAACTGATGACAACTGTTTCATCTGATTTTGCTGTTTTCAGTACAGTTCAGTTGTCTGACCCAGAAGTAGTCGTTACCAGGGAAAAAAGAAACAAGCAGAATCATGGCCGGAGGAATATTTGGCTGTAATTAAACAGCTTTTTGTGTGAATGCAATACGCTCCTGTGTTCAAACAGCTGCTTCATTACAGCCAAATATTCCTCCAGTCCGGCCATGATTCCGTTTATTTTTTCCCTGGTAACGACTACTTCTGGGTCAGACAACTGAACTGTACTGAAGACAGCAAAATTGGACAAAATAGTTGTTATCCGTTTCTTCCATTTTTAATTTGAGCTCAAAATCAGGAAATGGAAAAACGAAGCGTTATCCATTTTTCATACTGGTTTTGAAAATGAGAAAAACAAAAAAACGAGTTGTTTTCTTGTTTTTTGATTTTTGGTTTTAAATTGAAAAACGAATGAATGAATGATACACAGATTCGACCCACCAGAACCCACCAGAACCCACCAGAGCCAAAAGCCTTCTCAGGTTCAGACTCAGGTTCAGGTTTCCATGTGTGTCATTCACATTTGAACATGTTTATGGAACAAACTTCCATTTTACAAACACTAACTTCAGCAGCACTAATGAATAATGAATAGTACCAGAACCTGGTCTGAAACTGGTTTAGGGTCTGGAGGCTCTGATCCGTCACATGATCTGTCATGTGTTCATTTTTGTGCATTTAACCCCTTAACGCCTCACTTTATATACAAGTTTATTAAATGAAATAAATCGTGTGTGGGTTTTCTTTCAAGCAGATGGTAAATTAAGTGAAGATCGTTAATCTGACTGTAGAACATTAAAGTGACAGAAAAGTGGATCTGATGCAGATCTGTGACCACAGGTAGAACAGCCAGCAGAGATGGAAAAGAAATACAACAGATTTATCTGTCCGAGACATGGAGATTCAGAAGGATTTTCAGTGCTCTGACCAGGTACGTACTGAGCATGCCTGAGCCGACGTTAGTGGGAATACAGACACTGTCAGCTGGTTCTGTCACGGAAACGGTTTGGTGCAAATTTGCCACAGTTGGCGTTAAAGGGTTAAATAGTTTCTAACGGGGGGTGTTCAGTGTTTCCTCTGTTTGGACGGTCAGCTGTTTAATATCCAGTCCAGACTGTGGCCCCACTGGTCCAGGTGAACCAGACCCCTACCCCAACTGGTCCAGGTGAACCACACCCCCACCCCCCCAGGCCCAGGTGAACCTGACCCCTACCCCCACTGGTCCAGGTGAACCACACCCCCACCCCCCCCAGGCCCAGGTGAACCTGACCCCTACCCCCACTGGTCCAGGTGAACCACACCCCCCCCCCCCCCAGGTCCAGGTGAACCAGACCCCTACCCCCCTGGTCCAGGTGAACCAGACCCCTACCCCCACTGTTCCAGGTGAACCACACCCCCACCCCCCCCAGGCCCAGGTGAACCTGACGCCTATCCCCACTGGTCCAGGTGAACCACACCCCCACACCCCCCAGGTCCAGGTGAACCAGACCCCTACCCCCACTGGTCTAGGTGAACCTGACCTCTATCCCCACTGGTCCAGGTGAACCAGACCCCTACCCCACCCGGTCCAGGTGAACCAGACCCCTACCCCCCTGGTCCAGGTGAACCAGACCCCTACCGCCCCGGTCCAGGTGAACCAGACCCCTACCCCCCTGGTCCAGGTGAACCAGACCCCTACCGCCCCGGTCCAGGTGAACCAGACCCCTACCCCCCTGGTCCAGGTGAACCAGACCCCTACCGCCCCGGTCCAGGTGAACCAGACCCCTACCCCCCTGGTCCAGGTGAACCAGACCCCTACCGCCCCGGTCCAGGTGAACCAGACCCCTACCCCCCTGGTCCAGGTGAACCAGACCCCTACCCCCCTGGTCCAGGTGAACCAGACCCCTACCCCCCTGGTCCAGGTGAAGTGCAGCAGGTGAATCAGTGGAAGTACAGTTGGGTCTCCTCCTGAACTGGTCTTGGTAGGGGGTAGGGGGCCTATGTGGTCTCACAGGAGGCAGCAGGCTCTGAACATGGTGAGCCCCGTCTGGGAGGTGATGAGCAGAGACACGCTCTCATTGGCCGATACGAACAGGACGGTGCCCCGTCTCAGCGTGACATCAGAGTGGGCGGCGGCAGAGGCGGCGGTGGCGTCGCCTTCGATCACCAGGAGGATACTGGCACTGTCAACCGGAGCCAGGGTGTACTGCTTCACTGAGGCCGGGACCTGGACCAGGACACAAGACCAGGGTTAGACACAAAAGACTCCGCCCATTTTCATCCCTCCCTCCCACATGAACCACCTCAGCTGAATCCTCTGCAGGTGGAGCATCAGCTCTACTCTTCATTCCCCCTCTGTGGGTGACACCAGCCCCCCTGTGCAGAAAACTCCATTCCACGGCTTGTATCCACCATCCGGTCCTTTCAGTCACTACCCACAGCTCATGACCACAGGTGAGGGTAGGACCGTAGATCCACCAGTAAATCCAGATCTTTGCCTTTTGGTTCAGCTCCTTCTTCACCACTGCAGACCCAGACAGCATCCACATCAGAGCCGACGCTGCCCCGGTCCACCTGACAGTGTGTCCTTCCATCCTTCCCTCACTCAGCGACTCTTCTCCAACCTGGAGAGGGAACTCCACCCTTTTCCAACCCATTCTCATTACATTTTTAATTTTCCATCCTGTTTCTGCTTTAACTCTCCTTTCATCTCACGTCTTTTCCATGCATTTTGTCTCATTTCATCGAATCGCACCATTCGTGAACTGACCGTCGGTGTTGAAGTACAAACTGACCTGTATCCTCATGACGGTGAAGTCCGGTACCGGGGGGTCGTACAGAGACACACAGGGGTCCGAGGCATCCTGAACACACGGGAACAGTTTGGAGGCGGCAGGGGCGGGGCTATAGCTCAGCATGTCGCACAGCGTGTTGACGTCGATGTATTTAGGAGTCAGGCCGGCCCTCACCGTGTTGTCGGAACACGCCATGCACTCGATGCAATCTGACGGACAAAGGTAAGACAGGTCTGAGGTGGTCATGACCCAGATGGACTCAGACCTAAACTTTAACAGCCACATTAAATCAATGACATCATCAGCCTCTGACCATCTCAAAAACATTATTAGAATCACAGGTTTCCTGTCTAAACCAGACTTAGATTTATCCATGCATTTATCTCCAGCAGGTTAGACTACTGGAACAACCTTCTGACTGGACTCTAAACCAGCTGAAGACAGCTGCAGTCCACCCAGAACGCTGCTGCTCAAGTCCAGTTAGAACCAAGAAGTATGACCATATTAGTCCTGGTCCAGATCTGTGCACTGGCTTCCTGTGGCTCAGAGAACAGACTTTAAAACAGCTCTGCTGGTCTACAAGTCTGTCCATGGTCTAGAACCAAAGTACATCTGGGACATGTTGGTCCCATATGAACCATCTGGGACCCTGAGAACCTCATGGACTGGTCTGAGAACCTCATGGACTGGTCTGAGAACCTCATGGACTGGTCTGAGAACCTCATGGACTGGTCTTCTGCTGGTGCCCAGAGTCAGGACTAAAGAGGTAAAGCTGCGTTTCAGTTCTATGTGTTTCAGTTCTGTGTGTTTCAGTTCTGTGTGTTTCAGTTCTGTGTGTTTCAGTTCTATGTGTTTCAGTTCTGTGCGTTTCAGTTCTATGCGTTTCAGTTCTGTGTGTTTCAGTTCTATGTGTTTCAGTTCTATGTATTTCAGTTCTATGTGTTTCAGTTCTGTGTGTTTCAGTTCTATGTGTTTCAGTTCTGTGTGTTTCAGTTCTGTGTGTTTCAGTTCTATGTGTTTCAGTTCTGTGTGTTTCAGTTCTGTGTGTTTCAGTTCTATGTGTTTCAGTTCTGTGTGTTTCAGTTCTGTGTGTTTCAGTTCTGTGTGTTTCAGTTCTGTGTGTTTCAGTTCTATGTGTTTCAGTTCTGTGTGTTTCAGTTCTGTGTGTTTCAGTTCTGTGTGTTTCAGTTCTGTGTGTTTCAGTTCTGTGTGTTTCAGTTCTGTGTGTTTCAGTTCTATGTGTTTCAGTTCTGTGTGTTTCAGTTCTGTGTGTTTCAGTTCTGTGTGTTTCAGTTCTATGTGTTTCAGTTCTGTGTGTTTCAGTTCTGTGTGTTTCAGTTCTGTGTGTTTCAGTTCTATGTGTTTCAGTTCTGTGTGTTTCAGTTCTGTGTGTTTCAGTTCTATGTGTTTCAGTTCTGTGTGTTTCAGTTCTGTGTGTTTCAGTTCTATGTGTTTCAGTTCTGTGTGTTTCAGGTCTATGTGTTTCAGTTCTATGTATTTCAGTTCTATGTGTTTCAGTTCTATGTGTTTCAGTTCTATGTGTTTCAGTTCTGTGTGTTTCAGTTCTGTGTGTTTCAGTTCTATGTGTTTCAGTTCTATGTGTTTCAGTTCTATGTGTTTCAGTTCTGTGTGTTTCAGTTCTGTGTGTTTCAGTTCTATGTGTTTCAGTTCTGTGTGTTTCAGTTCTGTGTGTTTCAGTTCTATGTGTTTCAGTTCTATGTGTTTCAGTTCTATGTGTTTCAGTCTGTCTGATGACGTCACACAGACCTGAACTGTGACAGTGTTTGAGTCCAGGCTGAAAACAGCTGTTCAACTGTGCACAGAACAACTGAAAGGGTTCTATCTGACCTCTGACCTTTTACTTTGTTTTAATTGATTATTATTTATGTTTTATTGATTATGTGTTAATTATAATTGTGTGTTTTTAATCTGTTTCTTTTCCATTTTTGTAAAGCACTGTGAATTGCCCTAGTGTGAATTGTGCTAGACTCATAAATCTGCCTTGCCTAGATGTGAGCCGGTTTGTTCCGGGGCGGGTCTACAAACTCACCTCCGTACAGGTAGGCGTGGGGCTCGTTGGCTCCCAGGAACATGGCCTGTCCCGGATCCAGGACCAAGTGGTTCAGGAAGTAGATGGAGAAGCAGCCGATGTCTCCTGGATACTGAGAGTGGAGGCAGAGCAGCAGGTCCCCGTTACTGCTGGATGTGTCCTTCCCCACGGCTCCTGCAGGGGGCGCAACATGGAGATGCATATGCACACACACACACACACACACACACACACACACACACACACACACACACACACAGGTGACAACGGGTCAGAACACATTTAACAGTAGACCACTTTAAAAGTCAGTCTGCGTCCACAGGGGCGGTCCATTTATGCATCTGGTTTTTATTCAAACTGGTTCTGCAACTGGTGACTACCAAGGTTATTATCGTTAACGAAAACTAACAAAATGACCAAAACTAGAATTGTAAAAACATTTTTGTTAACTGAAATAAAGGAAAACTATAATTAAAAGAAAAAAACGATAACTAACTGAAACTGTATTGTGTGTTTACAAAACTAACTAAAACATATAAAAATTATGGATAAAATTCCCTTCGTTTTCATCTTTGTCAATGTCGGAGTGATATGAAATCGATTTATTTCACTCGAGCAATTTTAGCTGCTGTCACCATATGATATTTAAGGGTCCATCACTTGTGTTCACTTGTGGTTTCCAGTCGTCTTCTGGTCCCCACTCTACCTGGAAACATGGAGACTAAAGCAGCAGAGTCCTGTCTGGGATTGATTTGAATACGACAACAGAGATGAAGAGAAAAGAGACAAAACTAAAACTGAACTAAAACTAAGCATTTAGAAAATAACAAAAACTAATAAAAACTATCAAATCTGCTCTAAAACTGAATTAAAACTAACTCAATTAGAGAAAAAAAAAAGTCCAAACTAAATAAAACTAAACTATAATGAAAAATCCAAAACTATGATAACCTTGGTGACTACTTGGTCAGATTAAACCCAGTTCTAACCTTCCTGTGTGATTCTAAACTCTGTCCTTTCTATTTCTCCACACGGCTGTGTCCTCTCCAAGGTTCTAATAGTTTTGGATTTTTCATTATAGTTTACTTTTATTTAGTTTAGACTTTTTTTCTCTAATTCAGTTAATTTTAATTAGTTTTTAGAGTAGGTTTGCTAGTTTTTATTAGTTATCTTTTTTTTTTGTAAATGCTTAGTTTTAGTTTTGTTTTCGTATTAGTTATGGTTTTTTTCATATCTTTTCTCTTCTTCCACAAGTGAACACAAGTGACGGACCCTTAACTATCATGTGGTGCCAGCAGATAAAATTGCTAGAGCAAAATAAATCGATTTCATACCACTCCGACATTGACAAAAATGAAAATGAAGGGAATTTTATCCCTAATTTTTATTCGTTTTAGTTAGTTTTGTAAACACACATTACAGTTTCAGTTAGTTACATGTCCGACAGCGCTCAGCCTTTGAATGTAAGTTCCTACCTTAGAAAACCTTCAGCCAAAACCAACAGATACAGATTCTCCTTCATACCCTCATCCATCTGAATGCTCACCTCTGCACGGTACACGTAGCATTAGCATTAGCATCAGTTTAGATTTTATTTAACTGTGTTTTTATTGCACCACCAAAGTTTATGTGATTTTGTCATCTTGTGTCTCACTCTGTTTTATTTTAGTGTTTTCATTGCCTTATTTGTTTCATTTTAATCTTGTTTTTAGCTCCCTTTTCCCTCTTCGTCTAAAGGCCCTGCTTTTTGACAGGTCACAGTTGTAAACTAGAAAAGCACTCGCAGAGCGCAGACCTCCACCAAACCAGATCAGTGCCCCCCCCCCCCCCCCCCCCCCATCACCACCAAAATGTAATCATTTGTTCCTTGTGCCAGTATCAACATTTCCTGAAATTTTCATCCAAATCTCCCCATAACTTTTTGAGTTATCTTGCACACAGACAGACAGACAGACAGACAGACAAACCAATGCCGACAAAAGCATAACCTCCTTGGTGGAGGTAATAAGAATATTTTCTTCTACATAAATTGTTTCGTCGTTGCTGTTTGCGGTTGTCTGTGCAGATTCTCATTTGTCTGGGGAATCGTTCTTCTCGGTTCTACTGGACCGGTGACGGATGACACGTTTTCAAAAGAGCTAAACCCGTCCAGTAGAACCACGAAGAACTACCAAGAACCAAACTGCTACTCTTTTAATTGTTACTGCTGCAGAAACAATTGCAACAAACAAAGGTCTAAAACAGTGGTTCTTAACCTTGTTGGAGGTACTGAACCCCAGCAGTTTCATATGCGCATTCACCGAACCCTTCTTTATTAAAAAATAAAATGTGATTTTTTTCAAATTCAAGACACAGGTATATGTTTTACTGGTGCACAAAATGAACTGTACATTAACATAACTGTGTTCAAAGAACAAAACCAATACAGTGCATGAACTCACAACAAATTACATACCTTTTCACAAAGACATGACCTTTTTTAATACTACCAAAAAAGATAATTGCATGTAGTGTATCAAAAAAAAGTTCTCGTTGTACTCCTTCAGTATTTTTGTGATCGTTGTTTTATTACAGCACTAGCTCGGCTTTAGCGTAATACGATTTCTCCATCCGCGACGGTGCGTCGGTCGTCACATGATTGTAACTGACCAGTGCGGTGACCGAAAAATGTAAACAAACGCTACACATGGCTGCCTCCGTGGTTAACAGGAAGTAGCAAAACTCATAACAACGATGTGGAAAATACTCAAATAATTCATCGTCACACGAGTGGAAGAGATTATAAACACTTCCGGATGTGTTGTAGTGCTGTAAGCAACAACAATACACCGCATATATTGGATGTCAATCAGAGAAAGAGTCTCCGAAAGCCGTTTGTTTACATACACGGACCTAGCCCGACACACACACCTGACTAATGAGTCCAGTGTGTGTCTTGACCTCCGCCGAACCCCTGAGACTGACTCACCGAACCCCTAGGGTTCGATCGAACCCAGGTTAAGAACCACTGATCTAGAATGTTCTACCAAACTAAAGCGGGTTCTGACCTTCTTCTGTGACTCTCTTCACTAACATGTTGAGCTGATCCACAAACACCTTCTTCTCACAGTTCATCATTCGAGTGAAACACTTCTTTAAGGCCTGACTCGTCCGGACTGGGTCTCCCACGCTGCACCTCAGCTCTTCCGCTGCCTCGTTCCCGACCAGAGCATGGAATTCTGGGACGGCTACAGGACAAACACACACAGGTAAGAAGTGGAAGCAGGTAGACTCATATCGTACATGCATTTACACAAGGTTCCAATCCGACCCGCTGGATGAATTTACAAAGTGCAAAAATTCCACAGTCCAGGCTGTGGAACTCATTTTAGTTGTGGTTCCACATCCAGACCAATCTGATCTACAGTCAGATAATAACAGCAGAAGAACCCACAAAAAAGAAGGACTGCAGATTTTCTTCTTGGTTTGATGTGAAAAAAACCCCCAAAACATTACATTATGTCTATAAATAATGAGAGCTTCACATATTTGTCTTTGTTTTAGTACAAAAATAACATTAAATTATGAAAATATTTACATGTACAAACTCTCCTGTAACACTAAAATGTGACTAACCTGAACAAATATGACCAACCTGAAATGTCTGTATTAAATTCAGTCCAGTTTGAACTCTTTTCTTCCTGTTCCTCAGTGTTTAGTGTCTTTGGAGATCTGATCCAGAATGCACATGGACTAATGAGAAGTGGAGGAAGAAGACTGAGAAAATTACACTAATTTTTGTTCAGAAATGTCAGTTTTTTCAGGTTATTCACTTCTTTTTTTGTTTGGATAGTTTATAAAAGTAAGTATTTTCAGAATTTAATGGGGGGGTGCACTAAAACAAAGACAAAAATTTGCAGTTGTCATTACTTGTAGGTTATTTTATTATTATTTTCCCGGTCCGGCCCACTGCAGATCAAATTGGGCTGAATGTGGAACCTGAAAGAACATGAGTTTGCTTTACACCATACTATGCTTGGTGTCCCCGTTTCCTGATGTCCTCTGTCTTCGTCCCGACCCTCTGAGGACTGTGGACTCACCTTTGAGGAAGCCCAGGATCTCGTCCACTGGTCTGAACCCACACAGGCCCTGGAAACGGGTCAGAGCGATGGCCATCTCCGGTTTGTGGTTGTTGTCAGGGTAATGCTCCGGAAACTGAGCGTGGAGACGAGCCGCTAAATCCTGTGGGAGTCGAAAAAAACAGAGGTCAAAGGTCAGTGAAGCGGGTGGTAACTGGGTCTGAGCGGTGACGTACTGGGAGATCTGTCTGTTACATACAGAGTGGAATCAAACATACAGGGTGTCCCAAAAATGTGTACACACCTGAAATAATTGTAAAGGAGGGGATGATTAGAATTCATTTAATTTTCCAAATGTGATAGAATTTCCAAACATCATTTTATTGTTTTGTCTGTTCCTCCTGTTCTCAAACTGACGTCCGTTCTGGTCCCCATAAAAAACAGTCTAGTGGTGTGAGGTGTGGAGAACTGGACAAACAGGTGGACTGGCTGAAAACACACATACAGAAGCTGAAAACACCATGTGTGTTTTCAGCCAGTCCACCTGTTTGTCCAGTTCTCCACACCTCACACCACTAGACTGTTTTTTATGGGGACCAGAACGGAAATTCTATCTATTTGGAAATTCTATCACATTTGGAAAATTACATGAATTTTAATAAACACCTACTTTACCATTATTTAAAGTGTGGATACATACATACATACATACATACATACATACATTTTTTGGGGGGACACCCTGTATACACATTACTGGCATTCAATGAATTTATGAATCATCAGAAATAGAAAAAAAAGAGTGAAGAAGTTTGAAACGGAACGTCCCATTGATGAGACTTTGTGAACTCCTGAAGCTCATATTTAAATCCTGTGTAAGTTGAGAACACTGACGACTCAACAGGTGACTGATAGGGTCCACATGGAAACAGATGTGACTAACCTCAGATTAATAAAAGGAAATAATATTTTATTAACCCCAGGGGGAAAGTATTGGAGGTAAACTGCGTTAGTTGGGAACAATAACTTCCCCCTGTGATTAATAATATATTCTGCTTCTGCTTCTGAACAAACACTCTTTAACGTCTCCACCTGCTGTGACTGTTTGATCCAGATGTTGCACACTGTAAAAAAAAAAAACCCACAAAAAAAAGTGATATTCCGGCAGCTGGGGCACCAACAAAATATTGTTAAATAACAGAAAATAACCATCTCATAAAAATACGGTAATTTTCCATAATTAAAATACAGTTTTTTGCCCTAACTTTACATGAGATTTTGCTTTTTTTTTTTTTTTTTTTTTTTTTTTAACTTTTTAATGTTTAATAAAGAATATTTTCATGTATTAAAACAATCAAATTAACTTTATTTGTTTATTTATTTATTTGTTTGGTTGGTTTTTTGTTTATAACTTTCAGTCAGACTCAGTTGTCCAATCCACTGATAAAAACTGTATTTGGACAGTTTATCAGTGCTTATACATGTTATACATTCACAAAAATACATTTATTCAACAGTTTTGTTGTGAAACCTCCTGTAATTACACAAGATATTTGTCAATTAACAATTAAGTCTTGTTAAACTTACAGAACAAATACTTCTTTTACGGTTAATTGTCAGTCATTTTATCTGGTTTTTATATATATATATATATATATATATATATATACATATACACACACACATATATATATATATATATATATATATATATATATATATATATGATTGATTGATTTATTTATTTTACAGTATTAAACTTTAAGTTAACAGTTTAATCTCATGAATAGAAAAGAAATATTTGTGAAATTACAATACATTTGCAAATGTATTTTAACTGTATTTTTCTGTGAAAAAAGAAAAAATTCATTTTAAAAAATGTCAATTCTATGGTTATTCACAGTTACAGTTTTTTCATCTTATTTTACACTTGACATGTAAAATCATAGTCTGTTTTTGTCATTTCATTGATATTTTCCTGTATTTTAAAAATACAGGAAAAATCTGTAAAATAAAGAGTGAAAATTCTGTTAAATTACTTTTTTTTTTTTTTTTACAGTGCATGTCTTCGGTACTGACCCGGTTGGGATGGGCCTGGATGGACAGCGCTGTGTTGACAGACAGGACTTTGAACAGGAACGGGAGCTGTCCATGGAAGGTGTCTTTGACCTTTGACCCCAGGCAGGCGGGGAAGTGGGCGATCCACTGACCCAGGGTGGTCTGGGCGATCCGGTTGTCTTTAATCTGAGCGTCGCCTTTAGGGTGGGCGCCCATCCACAGCTGGATTTAAAAGCACACATGTTCATCATATAAAGCAGCACCTCTGGAAACAGCTTTTATTGAATCATTTCCTAAAAGCGCTCACATCAACAGATCAGACCAACAGACATGTTTAATGTTCTGGTACCACAGGTGTTTGTGTCAGACTGCAGTGGAAGCTCAGCTTCCACTTAAATTATGAAAATTAAATGCTCAAATCTGTTCAGTTGTTTTCATTTCATTGACTCCAAATGTGTCGGAACACGTTCATCTCTCAGACCAGTTGGTTCAGAACCAGTTTGATCCCAGATCAGTGGACTGGATGTTGTTCACTTCTCCTCCATTCCCGTGTCTGTGTTTTCTCCTCCATCTCTGCTCAGTGCATTTGTCGTAGACGCTCAGCGTCCATGCACTTCAATGGGACTGAGTGGAACTGCTGGAAACTGACTCTAAACTGGACGATCATTGGATAAATGACACCATGTTGTCCCGCCCCCAGACGCTTGGCGTCTCTGGGGGTGAATGGAGCTGTGGGCGGAGCTCGGCCGGGCCGGACGCTGAGCTTCCACGTGCTGATTGGGTCCAAAGGCTGAATCCCATTTGATTGACAGCTGTTTTCAGATCTGCTCCTTCACTGACACAGTTCAGTTTAATACCGTCACACATTCTGCTGCAAAATCACAGAAACCACTACGACATTACTGGTTCATTTCTTGCACTGTAAATAAAACACACTCATTGCACTTCCATGTTTCAGTTGAACATAATTTCATGCATATGGCTCTGCTGGAGAGGACACTGGTCCAGTCCCTGGAAAAGACACTTACTTGGTACAATAAGGTCACTGACCATTTTCTTAAAAAGGAACTGAGGGACGAATTTATGTTTAAATAACTTGACAATTTTTTTGATGTAAGCCGACAATGAGCTTCCCCTGTCTGAAAGACGAGCAGCCGCCACTGTCTGGTAAATATGGCACCAGTCATCTACTGTTCAGGTTTATTCTGAGACTAACCCCATAAAACCATTTGTATCATATTTGCTACACCAGGTTCTGAGAAGATCAATATTTTCCTTAAAAACCTGTTGAATGTGACCTGATATGTGTTTTCTGCCCCCTGGTGGATAATCATCCCACCACAGCCAGTGGAAGGGCTTTTTTTTCCTTTTTCAATATGACAGCTAATGTTAAATCATCCAACACACCTTTTGTAGAAAAGTCTGTTAGTTTTCAAAAAGTTACGTTAAGAAGAGCATTTATATTGTTATTCGGTTGAAAATTGAAATACATTGAAATTATGGTGCCATTGAAGGAAATACAAAGGCTGTAAAATTTTATGTAAAAAAAAAATAAATAAATAAAATTACATGTTTGATGTTTTCAAACAGTTGCTGGTAAAATGTATTTTTGTATCTAAATTTAACCTTGTTGTGAGCAAAAGTTGCATAAAATGCCCAATGCATGGAATGTGATTAAAAAAATATATCATACACAAAATTATATAGCAAATTTTTTTGTTTGGATTATGTTAAAAAGGCAAATAAACATTTAAATTCCCCAAAAATAGAATTTTGTGGATATTTTTTTTAATGCGTCAGGTTTCAAAGGGTTAAAACAGTCTTAAATGGACCTAGTTTTAACGTGTATGAACCACTGAACAGAATGTTGAACATGGTTTGTAAAATGTCAGGCTGCCACGACCTCGACTGATGACCTTTATGAGGAGCTGCTGCTGCTGCTAAATAAAGACACACACACAGACACACACACACACACACACACACACACACACACACAGATACAGAACACAATGTCAGTGGGACGCTGCACAACAGCTGGTCGTTGTGTTTAGGACCGAAATGTCCCTAAAATGCTCATGTAACTTTGGCCATGTCACAAAAAAGCTTTATATTTTATGGGTCTTGGTAATAGTTTATCAATAGTGCCCACTGACAACATTTAAAGGTGCTGGAGACTTTCGTGACCAATTTTTCCTCAGATCTGTCAAACCTCAGTCATATCCTCAGTTAATGAATCTGTTGGTCTGTCTGTCATTATTCACCTGAATCTCTTGCATTATGGTGAACAGTTTCTTAGTTCCACCCCCATAAACAAACTGTGCATTTTCAAACCGACCCGGGAGGTCACTCAGGCATCTTTGGAATTTTGTTGCGACGTGCATTGTAGGAAACTGCGGTTCGTGCAGCCACCTGACAGCGGCAGCGCGACCATATGGTATTATATGGATGAAACAAACACACAGAAACGGCCTGAGGAATATGCACAGAAGGAGGGGAGTTCCTGCCGTTTCCGATCGTGTCTATTCCAGCCGCTGCTGTCAGGTGGCTGCGTGAGCCTTCTTTCCCACATTGTACGTTCCGACAAAATTCCAAAAATACCCAAGTTCCCTCCCGGCTCATTTGTAAACACACGGTTTGTTTGTGGTGGATGGCACTAAGAAACTGTTCACCGTAATGAAAGAGATTCAGGTGAGTAATGACAGACAGACCAACAGACTCATGACACTGAGGATATGACTGAGGTTTGACAGATCTGAGGAAAAACTGGTCACAAAAGTCTCCAGCACCTTTAACCCTTTCATGCACTGTCCACTCCAGTGGACAGTTCTTCTCCAGCTGTTCTCTTGTATATTAATGGGTTTTGTTGTTTTAGTTCCATATCAGCCAACACAGTGGACGCTTATGCACCATCCCATACACTGTAATTCAGATCATTACTGTAACTTTACTGTTCTAGATAAACCTGATCTGCACTAACATGTTTGAGTGTACATCAATTGTTATTTGTTAGACAAGAGGTTTTTTTTTTGCATATTATCTCCATGAAGTGAGTAATTACTAGCATTAGAATATGTTAAACTGTGAGAAGACATCAGATTAGCAGCATTAAAAATGTTTTATTTCATTGTTTTCATATCACTTTCTGATACTGGGTTTTAAACACATGTTTCTTTACTTCAAAAATGAAATGCATGGATATTTTTGTAACTCCATAGAAAAAAAAACTCGATCGCATTGTTTTTTTCATGGCTAAACAGTGAAGAAAAAAATCTTGACTAAGGTTCTCATAATTCGTGCATGAAAGGGTTAATATTATTCAGCTCCTGCATGAGGTTTAGAATGAAAGATAACTTTATTTGTCCCACAATGGGTAATTCAGTTCACAGTTGCCAAATGCAGTTCAAGAAGTGAATGATAGTACAATGTGCAAAACACACAACACACACACACACACACACACAACACACACACACACAAAAACACAGGTAAGGAGGTCAACAGTGACAAAATTTCATACTAAACTATTAGCCTGAATCAATGAGGGAATAAATGAGTTTCACCTAAATGGACAAGCTCTGGACTCATGCATCCAGTTCAGACACAAAAGACTCGTGGAGCCAAACCCCTGACCCAACCAGAGCCACTTTGGGTGGAATTTCACATGTTCTGGGTATTTTCTAGTGCCAGAGCTGTGTCCTGATGTGTGCAGATGTTTGACTGCCTCATCATCACTGTCTGTATTTAATTATTCCTATGATCCTTGAACTCACCTCTGCGTACGGTTTTCCAGCCTCGATGACGGCCAGCGGGTCTCCACCCACCACCAGCTGGGCCACCTCACTGTCCAGACCCACCTTTCCCCAGGCGTAGTTCTGGACCACACATGTCAGAGGAAACACTGAAAAGAACACAAGACAGCAGATGGTTTAGTCGTTACAGGAACCTCTGACAAGAGGAATAGAGATGGAACCATATGAAAGTTTCATATCACAGTTACTGTGACCAAAATTATCAGGGTCATCATTATTATTGCGGTATTATTGAAATTGTGCTCAAAATGTTCAAAAAGTACTTAAATACACAATGAAAAAATTTAACCAAGTTGTATTTTGAAAAAAAAAAAAAAAAAAATCAAATAAAATAATTGGCACAATGTCCCTTCTGTGTCAGAAACATTCCAATATTAACCCTTAGTGGTCTGAGTCTATTTTGTCCATTTTTCAGTCCTTTTGGTTTGGCCTTTATATACTATATAAACAAATGTTTACTATACCCATGTTTGGATCTGTTTTTTCAGCACAACTTCATCTATATCATCTGCCTATTATTTTTTTTACTTTAACCTACTATAAAAACACAAAAGGCCAGAAAATACACAAAAAAAAAAAAAAAAAAATCCGATTTGTAAAATGTATATAATTTATTGCAAAAATAACACACAGATGTTTAACGAACCTTTTCAAAGACTTTAAAAGTGAATACTGGTTCCAAATATTAGGTATAGAAAATTAAATTGTAAAAAATTAAAACTATACTCAAATATTTGACATAAAAACATATCTTTACATATGCGTTTTCTCCAGAAAAGTGTGGTAATCAAACACGGTTATCATGATAATTAGAATTTAAAGGTCTTTTGTGGTTGTACATTACTGAGTGACTGTGATGAACTCCGAGCTGAAATTAAAACACTATCTTTTTTCTTTTCCTGTGATTCTTTGCACTGCCATAGAGACAGCCAATCAAACTGCAGCTACTCCTAAAACAGGAGCCAATCATAGAAGACAGAAGAAAAATGAACAGGATGATAATAAACAGGATTAACAAGATTTACAAATAATTCACAATAAAAGTAATTAGGATTTTATCACCCAAACCTAACACTGGAGAAGAATTATTTATTAAACTCTACGTAATAATGGTGAGAAATTAATTGAATTAATAAAGATTTAATGATTTATTCTAAATTCCTCATGATCCTGTATTTATATTAAACATCTCAGCTGATCATCCATCAGCACAGAACATGTATGAGCTGTCCCACACATGTGAACATGACTGGAACAGCTGACCACACATGTGAACATGACTGGAACAGCTGACCACACATGACCCGGTGCTTCAGATCAGATCCACCTCCAGAACTCAAACACACATGAACAGTGTTGATCAGAACCAGTGTCAGTGTGTTCATGTCTGTGCTGTTTCACCGACAAACCGGAGCTGAAACCACCGACCACACACCGGACTCAGCCCCGGGTCTGGGCTCGGCTCGGCACGGCTCGGCACGGCTCGGCTCTCAGGTGAGTCGCACAGGTGCAGAACACGTTCATAAAAACAGCCACATGTGTCCCGTACTGATGGAAATGACGGTAAATGTGTTCAGAAACAGAGGAAATCTCACTCACCTCTTACTTCCTCCATGACTGCGACGTTTACGTGCTCCTGACGTCACTGCGGTCACGTGATCTTCAACTGCACGGCATTGTGTTTATTCAGATCATTAATATTATCTGGTACTGTTTTAATCACAGGTTCAAGTTCATTAAAGACAGTTAGGTTTGTTCATAACATTTTATATTGTACTGAGATTATTTACAACGGAAAAGTAACGACGTGGCCACAGTTTGACTTTTATGTAATTTCTTTTCCACTTTATTAATCAAAATCTGTTCATATATTCTAAAGAATTCCATAGAAAAAGACTTTTTTTTCCCAGACTGAGCATCAACACACACACACACACACACACACACACACACACACACACACACACACACACACACACACACACACACATATATATCAGTGTTTTTTTTAAGTTTGTTATTTCATTTATCCAATCCAACTTTATTTGTAAAGCACTTTAAAACAGCTGCAGTGGACCAAAGTGCTGTACAGAAGAATAATTAAAACCAAAATAGAAGAATAAAATACAGAATAGATTTAAAGACATAGAAACTGTACAAAAAAGAAAAAAGTGCTATACAGAAAAACAAATAAAACCCAAATAAAAAGAATAACATACAAGAATAGATTAAAAAGCCATACAATTTAAAAACAAACAAACAAATAAATAAATAAAATAGATAAATGAGAACAATAAACCACTACCAAATAAAAAACAATAGAATAAAAATAGTACCTTCAAACATCTCACATGGTTTCAAAAGCCAAGGAGAAACGATGGGTTTGAAGACAGGATTTAAATGTAAATTAAGAACAGTGGGTGGTTCTTCATAAATCTACTTCTGTGTATAAATTGTTTAGCAATAATAATTAAAGTGTTGTACATAATTTCTCGTTTTTTGTTTTTCATCATAACTCTGAATGTAATGTCTTTATACTCCAGTTTGGGGGACTGAGTGTCCTTCTCAGATATCCAGTCTTCAAATGCTGTCCAAACTGTCCTGGTGTGACAGCTGGACTCTTCTAAAACTGACCCTCAGGAGTGTGTCCGTGTCCATCCTCCAGCTGTCACTGCGGATCTGCCTCTTATCTTTTATGATTTTTACTTTTTTTTTTTGGATCCGCCTCTTATTTTATTTTTATTTATTTATTTATTTATTTTGGCTCCGCCTCTTCTTCTTCTTCTCTTCTTTAAACCCACGTACACGTCGCGGACGTCAGTGTAAGTGCGCATGCTCAGTGCAGTTCACCACAGGAAGTGGATCCGTCTGACGCTGCTCTGTTCAGAGGAGCAGACTTCCCGCTGACTGAGACCAACCGAGGCAGAGACACCACAACATGTCCGGAACCGACCACAACCCGTTCGCGGAACCCGGAGGAGACCCGAACCCGTTTAATGTAAGTGAGTCCGGGTCCGGTCCGACCCGGTTTGATCAGGTCTGGGGTGTCAGGGTTGAGTCAGGAAACGGACTTGGTGGAAGGGGGAGGAACCAGCTCGTGGTATCTGGGATTTGAGTGGGTATTTGGGGAATGACGGACAGGCCTACAACCAATCACAGTGCTGCTGTGGGAAATAGGGCGGAGTCACACCGAGTTTAGTTCAGGAAGTTAAAGTGCAGCTAAACAAGAATGTGTTTAAGTGTCGAAATGTTCAGTTAACTGAGCCTAAAATGAAATTTATGAGGCGCAACTACACGTGAATGTGTGAAGTTAGAATCTAAAAGTTACTAAGGTACCCAAGAGACTGTACAATCAAACTAAATAAATGTATAAAGTATAAAGTCAGCACCGTGAACTAGCAGACTATAAAACTAAACATGCAGTTGACTGAGTTAAAGTGTAACTAAAGTGGAATGTGTCTGTTAGAGACAGACTGAACTGACCCACATGTGTCCATCTATAGATAACAGCAGATACTGTCTGATTACCATCAGACTTAAACTGACTCTTAAAGGACA
Source organism: Sphaeramia orbicularis (assembly GCF_902148855.1). Lineage (NCBI taxonomy): Eukaryota > Metazoa > Chordata > Actinopteri > Kurtiformes > Apogonidae > Sphaeramia > Sphaeramia orbicularis. The sequence goes on from NC_043962.1 coordinate 56,914,766, forward strand.
TTAATTACTCCTATTTGATTATTAGGATTACTCTAATGTTCAGTGATTTAGATTTATGTGTTGAATATCAGTAATTTTGTGGTTTTAATAGTCACATCATGTTCATTGTGTTTTAAGTGTGTTTCAGGAGAGGTGGGGATGTTATTCTGTTGATATACCACAGGGCTGTCAAACTCATTTTAGTTCAGGGGCCGCATTCACCCCAGTTTGATCTGAAGTGGGCTGGACCAGAAACATAATAACAGTGAAAAAAGTAAAATTCTATTATGATCAGGTTTACATCGACAAAGTTTCCTTAAAAATCTGAATAACATGAACAACTTGAATTGTCTTAAGAAAAATAAGTGCAGTTTTAACAATATTCTGCCTCAGTTTATCAGTTTATCATTTACACATGTGCACTACAATTGCACAAAACATTTAGTAACAGACAGAATATTGGTCAAATTGCATGTACTTTTCTTAAGACATTTCCGTTTGTTCATATTTGTTCAGGTTATTCACATTTTTTGTAAAAGTATACTTTGGTAATGTAAACATTTTCATGTAATTTTACTTTTTTACACCACAAAAAACAAAGAGAGAATTTGGGGTTTTCATTATTTATAGGTTATTATGATAATATTTTACTGGTTCTGATCCAGTTCAAATCTAATTGGACTGTATGTGTCTGTATGTGGAACCTGAATTAAAATGTTTTTGACACCACTGATTGTTAATTTCTTCAGTGTAATTTTTACATTTCACAAATTCATCCCGTGGGCTGGATCGGACCCTTTGATGGGCCGGATTTGGCCCCCGGACCGCATGTTTGACACCTGTGATTATACCATGTATTAACAGGTGACTTCTAGTGTGTGCATCTAAATAAACTAAATATAGAACTAGACAAATGTCTAGTGTTGAATAGGCTGGGTGTAGATAATTCACTAAGAGGACAAAAGCTCTAGTTCTGTCTCTTATGTTGCTTTTACATGTGTTCAGGGTGTTTTGTTTGTCAAACTGTCACTGTCTAGACTCGGACTCACAGGAAGACGAAATGGGACTTTAAGGTTTATTAAAAAAAAACAAAAAACAAACATAACACATTATTTACAGAACGTAATGACTCTGTAATGAACTATGTACTATATATAATGTAGAGCTGCACCCGATTAATCGACTCAAAGTGATCCAAAAAAATCATTCAGCCACAGTTCTCCTGAATCTAAGCTTTGTTTCCTTCATTTCTCTGCTGTTAAACATTGGTTCCACTGTTGTGTTTCACACGGACGTTTATTGTGACGCACAAAGAAGCTTCAATTCAGGAAAACTGCAAATGAATATTTCCCTTCAATCAATTCGAGTCAATTAATGGAATCGTGAATTTTTGCATTCGCTTCAAGCACCTAGTCGATTAACTGGTTGCAGCTCTAATATAATGTGTAAAAACTGATTTATGAAGATTTATACCCTATTTAAATTTATACAAAACAATATGAAACATATTTCAAAACTCAATAAAGTCTAGGAATCTCTGATGACGTGAATAAGTTTAGAACCAGAGTCCTCAAAAGTTTAGTTTAATTTAGATCTGTAGAACAGTTGCTTCATAAACTGAGGGTCGACCCAGGACACGCTGGAGGGGTTCCATCTCTGGTCGGGGAACGCCTCAGGATTCCGCCAGAAGAGCAGGTGGAAGTGGGGCAGAGGGCTGTCTACACCCCCACCACCCCCCACCCCCACCCCCAGACCTGGATAAACAGATTAAGACGAGTATGACTTTAGTTTAAGGCACTGAGAATTATCAATCAGTGGCACCAGTTGAACTGTTTAGAACTGATCAAATATCAAAGTGTCTGTTGACGTAAACTGCAGTCTTTAAGGAGTGAATATGATTTTCTTTCAGTCGATAAAAATACTCTAGTGTGGAATGTCATTTTCTGTTTTACACATGAGGATTTCGTTTAGAATAAAGCATCTATGTATTTTTTAGATCTGGTACTAGTGATTCATTTGCAGAATCAACAGAACGGGGCTCAGATGGTGAAAATACTGACTGATAGAAAGTATCATATGGAATCATCAAACCAGCCCAGATGTGTTTACTTCACTGACTCACACATTCACCTCCACAGCACTTATTACCTCTGCCAGGAGGTATTGTGATCACTTTACTTTGTGTGTTCGTTTGTTTGTTTGCAAGATAACTCAAAAAGTTCTGGACGGATTTGGATGAAAATTTCAGGAAATGTTGGTACTGGCACAAGGAAGAAAAGATTACATTTTGGTGTTGATCAGGGGGTGTGGGGGTGGGGGTGACTGATCTGCCTTGGTGGAGGTCTGCGCTCTCCAAGTGCTTTTCTTGTTTACTACTAGTTCTAAAAAAAATGTCTCCGTTCATTAATCGGCTTTTGGGCCTTTTAACAACCACAGTTAGTCGTTGTATGGTGTTGATGAAACCTGTCGTCTGGTTTGTAGATGTTAGTACGTCTTCTCCTTCTTCTTCTTCTCCTCCTCCCCCCTTTCTTCTTCTTTTTCTTCTTCTTCCTTTTCTTTTTCTTCTCTTTCTTCTTCTTCTCCTCCTCCTCCCCCTTCTTCTTCTTTTTCTTCTTCCTTTTCTTTTTCTTCTCTTTCTTCTTCTTCTTCTTCTTCTCTTTCTTCTTCTCCTCCTCCTCCTCCTCCCCTTCTTCTTCTTTTTCTTCTTCTTCCTTTTCTTTTTCTTCTCTTTCTTCTCTTTCTTCTTCTTCTTCTCCTCCTCCTCCCCCTTCTTCTTCTTTTTCTTCTTCCTTTTCTTTTTCTTCTCTTTCTTCTTCTTCTTCTTCTTCTTCTTCTTCTTCTCTTTCTTCTTCTTCTTCTTCTCTTTCTTCTTCTTCTCCTCCTCCTCCCCCTTCTTCTTCTTTTTCTTCTTCCTTTTCTTTTTCTTCTCTTTCTTCTTCTTCTCCTCCTCCTCCCCCCTTTTCTTCTTTTTCTTCTTCTTCCTTTTCTTTTTCTTCTCTTTCTTCTCTTTCTTCTTCTTCTTCTCCTCCTCCTCCTCCTCCTCCCCCTTCTTCTTCTTTTTCTTCTTCCTTTTCTTTTTCTTCTCTTTCTTCTCTTTCTTCTTCTTCTTCTCCTCCTCCCCCTTCTTCTTCTTTTTCTTCTTCCTTTTCTTTTTCTTCTCTTTCTTCTTCTCCTCCTCCTCCCCCCTTCTTCTTCTTTTTCTTCTTCTTCCTTTTCTTTTTCTTCTCTTGCTTCTTCTTCTTCTTCTTCTTCTTCTTCTTCTCCTCCTCCTCTGTGGTTTTAATCTCTGGGTGTGACCTGTTTCCTTGAAGCTGTAAAACCCTACAGGCCTGAGTCAGTCTGAACTTTAACCCTCACACACCTGCTGTTTCAGTCTTTCATACCTGTTGTTGAAACTCTTCGTGTGTCCCTGATAAACCTCAGGCTGTGACTTCAGAATACCAGTTGAACTCAGTGGAAGCTGTCGTCTGTCAGGGTTAAAGTCTAATCTGAGTCTGGGTTTAGTTGGCGTGATAAGACGTGTTGTGTTTACTTACATCAGGACGTGGCAGTTTGACACATAAAGGCAGACTGCGTGTCATGATCCAGGTGTGTTGTAAAGGCTAGGTGTAGATCTGTGACGTGTGGATGAGCTGAGTAAACATAGCAGCAGGTGGTGTTCACTCCTGGAGTCACATTCACACCCACCACCTCCAACTGTCCACCACACAAACACAGTTAAGGGTAGGGCTGTGAGAAAATATCAGTTCTGCAATATATCGCAATATTTCGTTTCACAATACTATATCAATAATAAAAAGTACTGTATTGATATTTTTAGGTGTTTATTCAAATGCACATGTGGCAGAGGTTCTTTTTTGGTTTTTTTGGTTTTCTTTTTTGTTTATACAGGGTGACACAAAAAAACGGGAACTTTTTAACAATCCAATAAAACCAAGAGTGATGGAAGAAAAATATTTTATTCATAGTAATTGAAACCTTAAAACATGCCATTCAAGAAACAATGATGGAATTTTCATTTTTTTAAAATTACTTCCTGTTGATGGCGTCCTCCTGTACGAATGCATTCTTGAAATCTGCTGTTGAGATTCCTCATTGACCGCTGCAACATCTCAGCTGGGATACTGGGAATTTCATCCTGAATTCTCTGTTTTAACTCATCCACAGTTCTTGGTCCAGTCGTGTACACCTTACTCTTGAGATAGCCCCACAAGAAAAAAATCACAAATGGACAAATCTGGCGATCTAGGGGGCCACGGAACGTTACCAAATCTGGAGATCACACGGTTACCGAACAATTCTGGCACAGCCGCCAGTGGTTACTAAAATGGGGGTGTGTTTACTTGCTCAAGGTCACTGTCTCGCAGTGCTGCCACTTGTTCATGTCTGCCAATACGCACTTCAAAAATTCCCGTTTTTTTGGGTCACCCTGTATCTTATCGATTATTATTTAACACTGTTTTATTAAATAATGTTTGTTCCTTTGTTGGGATTGAACTCAAATCCTGTTCTGATGTTAGTTGTGAACTAATAGAATATGAACGCTTGAACAGGATCTGAAACTGGAATGTCTGTAAAACAGAATTTCAGTTTGAACACAGGAACATTTTGTGATAGAACATTAGATCCTGTTGTGATCAAATAAAAATGTGTTTAGTAATTGTGCAGATTTCTGGTGTAATTCGATTCTTCAAGAAAATAATCATTTTAAAAAAAGAAACAAAACCAATAAAAAATAGCCTTTTTAACAGTATTGTGATATATCGTGACATATCGTATCGCGGTCCTAGTATTGTGATTTGTATGGTATTGCCAGATTCTTGCCAATACACAGCCCAACTGCCTTCACATTGTCCATTGTGTTGGAATGAGTGTTTGTCAGTTAATCCACCAGAGGGCGCTGCTCTTAATTAACATACTACGAAGAAGAGTAAAGTTTTTTGAGCAGAAGAAGATTCTGGTCACTAACTCTGGTCTACAAGTCAAATGTTTCCAGAATAAAAGTGGTAAAACTGGACCAGGTGTGAGTCTGTGATCCAGACTAATTCAGTCCTAAATGCTGGTTGGTTGTAGTTTCACAGATACAGTCTGGACTCAAAATGGGAAAATGTAGAATTAATGATAGAATGGGTTTAAGTCCAGATGAATATTAGTGTCAGATCTACCAGATCTACTTCAAAACACTGTCTGCACATGACAAGTCATGGACTGTACAGGTTCTATCAGTGGAACTAGGGGTGTTACGAAGTATCGATTCCGCAATATATCACCACATTTCATTTCACAATACTGTATTGATATTAAAAAGTACTGTATCAATATTTTTAGGTATTTATTCAAATGCAGATGTGGCGGAGGTTCATTTTTGTTTTTTGGTTGTCTTTATTGTTTATATTTTATTTATTATTATTGAACACTGTTTGAAGCACCCTAAAAGCACTTTTTTCTGTCTGAGAGGCAGATGGTAGTTCCTTTGATGGGATTGAACTCAAATCCTGTTCTGATGTTAGTTGTGAACTAATAGAATCTGAACATTTGAACAGGATCTGAAACTGGAATGTCTGTAAAACAGAATTTCAGTTTGAACACAGGAACATTTTGTGATAGAACATTAGATCCTGTTGGGATCAAATAAAAATGTGTTTAGTATTTGTGCAGATTTCTGCTGGAATTCAGTTCTTCAAGGAAATAATCATTTTAAAAAAGAAACAAACAAAATTTTGCCTTTTTAACAGTATCATGATATATCGTAATATATCATATTGTGATTCTAGTATTGTGATTTGTATTGTATCACCAGATTCTTGCCGATACACAGCCCTAAGTGGAACATTTATAAATCTATTGGATAAATGGACACAAACCAACATATGCAGATCCATCTGCAGTTCCATTTAACCTTTTAGAACAGTTTCATACATCATTATCCTCATATTATAACTGTTCAACTCATCCAGTATTTGGACTAAAGTCTGTGGACCCGTTGAATCCAGGTGTTTGTGTTCTAACAGGGGTCTGGGATCCAAAACAGTAAGGGCTAATGTCAGAATAGAGTTTGATATTATGGGATAGATATCAGTGCATTGGTTAATTTGGGTTCAATCATTATCTTTTCTTTCAAAATGACTCAGATGGTTTTTACATAATTTCTCTCAGCATTGATTTTTTTTTTTTTATCCATGACTGATTTTAAATGTTCTTCCTCTAAATGTCTCTAATATTTTTCCTGCTCTGACTGTAAATAATAATTTTCTTCCTCATCAAACCATCTACTGTCATCACATCTGACTGAGGAAGAAACACCTACCATTAAACTACAGTCAAATATTGATGTTTATCAACTCTATGGACATAAATCTGTGGACACATCATGTCTCCAGCTGTCAGATGTCCTGTTCATGAGGATCAGACACAAACATCAGTATTCATAATCAATAGGATATCTGTCCCATAATATAGATTCTATTCTGACATTTGTCCTTATTGTTCTGGATCCCAGACCCCTGTTAGAACACAAACACCTGGATTCAACGGGTCCACAGTCTGTGGTCCGTATCGTGGATGCCTCGGGTCATTCTGGTCTGAGGGTACCGGTCTGTGTTCCTCCTTCAGTCTCAGTTCTGGTCTGAGGGTACCGGTCTGTGTTCCTCCTTCAGTCTCAGTTCTGGTCTGAGGGTACCGGTCCGTGTTCCTCCTTCAGTCTCAGTTCTGGTCTGAGGGTACCGGTCTGTGTTCCTCCTTCAGTCTCAGTTCTGGTCTGAGGGTACCGGTCCGTGTTCCTCCTTCAGTCTCAGTTCTGGTCTGAGGGTACCGGTCCGTGTTCCTCCTTCAGTCTCAGTTCTGGTCTGAGGGTACCGGTCCGTGTTCCTCCTTCAGTCTCAGTTCTGGTCTGAGGGTTCCGGTCCGTGTTCCTCCTTCAGTCTCAGTTCTGGTCTGAGGGTACCGGTCCGTGTTCCTCCTTCAGTCTCAGTTCTGGTCTGAGGGTACCGGTCCGTGTTCCTCCTTCAGTCTCAGTTCTGGTCTGAGGGTACCGGTCCGTGTTCCTCCTTCAGTCTCAGTTCTGGTCTGAGGGTACCGGTCCGTGTTCCTCCTTCAGTCTCAGTTCTGGTCTGAGGGTACCGGTCCGTGTTCCTCCTTCAGTCTCAGTTCTGGTCTGAGGGTACCGGTCCGTGTTCCTCCTTCAGTCTCAGTTCTGGTCTGAGGGTACCGGTCCAACTCTCTCTGTTGTGTTTGTGTTTTCAGGACCCATCGGTGACCCAGGTAACCCATTCCTCCATGGACCCGGTGGACCAGTACAACCCGTTCCCTCCTCAGTCTTCAGTAAGACCCAGACCGGATTGGACCGGACCGGACCGTGTGGTGTCTGTCCAGTGTCTCTACATGTACTGTCATGTCCTCTGTCTTTGTCCTGTTCTTTTCTCCTCACATGTTTCTTCTCTGTTTTCAGGACAGTTTAGCCACTCATACGACTCCATATCAGCCTGCAGTCCTACAGCCGTCCACAGAGCCCAGCCCACAGGCCAGTACCACACTCTGATCTATCATCTATCATCTGGAATCTATAATATACAGTCCTGATCGGAAAGGAGCTGATCATGTGTAATCTATAATCTATAGTCCTGATCAAATGTACTGTGTATTGATCATGTCTATAATCCTGGTCAGATGTGTATTGATCATGTCTATAATCCTGGTCAGATGTGTATTGATCATGTCTATAATCCTGGTCAGATGTGTATTGATCATGTCTATAATCCTGGTCAGATGTATGCTGCTGCTGCCTTTGTCTTTACGTTCTCACGTTGCTGGTTCTGACCCATGTTGCTTCATTCTTTTCCAGGCGGCTGCTGCTGCAGCTCAGGCCAATCTGCTGAGGCAGCAGGAGGAGCTGGAGAGGAAAGCTGCAGAGCTGGACCGCAGAGAACAGGAGCTGCAGAACCGAGGACCCACCGGTAAATCAATACAGTGATCAATAACGAACAACGCAGACAGGCAGGAAACAACACCACACCATTATAATAGATCATAAATGCACACAATAAGACCAGACTGCTGCTGCTTGCTTTTTTCTGCCATTCTAACATGCACACGCAGCAGGAAAATAAAGGTGGATCATCACATTCAGTCACCGTTCACAAACATCCACTACTGAATTATTCACGTTTTATGTGGTTTTTTTTTGTTTTCCACGTCACACAAACATGAAGGTTTAGATCAGGGGTCTCAAATGCTGTGTCTCCACTACATGGTACCGGCTCGACTCGACTCGACTCGGCCTTTTTGCATTTCCATTACGAAAAAGGACCTGGAATCTGGTACTCGGTACTAGTTTTTTGGTATCACCTCCGCTGAGGCTCCAAGCGATACTAAACCATGACGTATAAACACTGCAGACCACTGATTGGTCAGACAGTTTTCTCTGTGATCCGCTGTTTTACCAAAAAGAGATGCAGAAGTGGACAGTAAACATAGCGGTACGTTAATCCACATGAGAACAGCCCAAAACTACACCATGGTCGGTCGAGGAGGTTCAGTCTTTGGTGGCCAACGTAAAAATTCAGACGAGACAACACACAACGAGTGAGTTTATCGGCAACTCTGAGCAGACGACAAGGAAATAACATGCTGCATCGCTATGACGACCAGGTACTATAAAGTCAGTAGTATCCTGTAATGGAAACAGTCTGCAGGAATACTGAGTTGAGCTGGTTCCACGTAGTGGAACCGCAGCAAAACATGCATCCCAGGAGCCAAATGCCAAAGGTTCCAATCCGGCCTGTGGGATGAATTTGAAAAGTGCAAAAATTCCACAGTCCAGGCTGTGGAACTCATTTTAGTTCAGGTTCCACATCCAGACCAATCTGATCTACAGTCAAATAATAACAGCAGAAGAACTGACACAAAAGAATGACTGCAGATTTTCTTCTCGGTTAGATGTGAAAATATAATATTACACTATGCCTATAATATAAATAATGACAACTTCAAATTTTTGACTTTGTTTTAGTGCAAACAATAACATTAAATTATGAAAATATTCACATTTCCAAACTCTCCTGTAACAGTAAAATGTGAATAACCTGAACAGATGTGTCCAACCTGAAATGTCTGTATTAAATTCAGTCCAGTTTGAACTCTTTTCTTCCTGTTCCTCAGTGTTTAGTGTCTTTGGAGATCTGATCCAGAATGCACATGGACTAATGAGAAGTGGAGGAAGAATATCGTTAAAATTGCACTTATTTTTCTTAGGAAATTTCAGGTTTTTTGGGTTATTCACATCTTTTATGTTTGAATAGTTTGTAAAAGCAAGTATTTTCATAATTTAATGGTTTTTTTTGCAATAAAACAGACAAAAATTTGGAGTTATTATTTATAGGTTATTATTTTACTGGTCCGGCCCACTGGAGATCAAATCGGGCTGAATGTGGAACCTGAAAGAACAGGAGTTTGAGAGCCCTGGTTTACATCATCTCCCTTTGTTCTGTTAATGTGTGTATGTGATGTGAATGTCCACAACCTGAACACCTGAAACCACAGGAGAAAAGCCCGTCCTCCAGCTGATCCGGTCTGTCTTCTGTCTTTTATCTGTAGGTAAAGAGAACAACTGGCCTCCTCTGCCCAAAAGTTTTCCAATCAAGCCTTGTTTCTATCAGGACTTTTCTGAGGAGATCCCCCTGGAGTACCAGAGGGTCTGTAAGATGATGTACTACCTCTGGATGTGTATGTACAAACACCGCTCATCATCATCATTCACTCCTGAAACATGTGACTCTTTACATATATACAAAATGAATCATATGAAATGTTGTATTCATTGTGTCTGTGCTGAGGCTCTGAAGTCAGAAAGCTGCTCCTCTGTGGCCGAATAAACAGCCACGCAGTGAACATCTTCTTTATTCGACAAATTGATCACAACATTTGGCCCGAATTCCAGAAGAAGATTAATTTACAGAAAATGACAGCTGGTGGAATAGTCAGGTCGTGTTTTTATCTTTAAAACGGTGAGGAATAAATGCAGAATTTAACACAAACCATTAGCATCATTAGGTTATAAAAGACAAAGAGTGACAGTAAAACCAAAACTCCCCCAGTCTGTGGGTTTTGGTTAAAGGTCAGTAAACCCTGAGCACTTCGTGTCCCTGAGACCTGGACTGGATTTTTACTGTAACGCAGTGTTTTTACTCTGCTGTATCAGGACTTTTTCTGCCTCTGTCGCCTCTGGTTATGAAAAGGGTCAGTGTTTTACTTTTACCTGTGGCGGCTCATCATTAGGGGGCGCTAGGGCGGCGCTCCACCTGCCTCACATGAAGAAGAAGGCGATAGGAATCACCTAAAATAATATTTTTTATATTATGTAATACAATACAAAAAAGTCATATATAATATCCAATATAAGTGTGTCAGAACAAGAACACTACACCTGCACTTACATGTACACATATACAAAAAAAAGGAGGGGGGGGGGGGGTCTGCCTGCTTACTTAATATTAAAGTAATCCATAAATGTATGGAAGTAAATCTGTGTAATCAGATTTTGAATTAGAAAAGCCATTGAATTTCTAGCACTGGTTTATTTTTTTTGCACTGAAATTAAGTATCTGAATTTTTGCACCTGAATGTTTGCATCTGAATTTATTTAATTATGAATTTATGAACATAGTTGAATTCAGAGACAAACAATTCAGGTACTTAATTTTAGTGCAAAAACAGATTCAGATACTTAACTTCAGTGCAAAAACAAATTCAGATACTTAATTTCAGTGCAAAAAAATTCCGATACTTAATTTCAGTGCAAAAAAATTCAGATACTTAATTTCAGTGCAAAAAAATTCAGATACTTAATTTCAGTGCAAAAAAATTCAGATACTTTACTTCAGTGCAAAAAAATTCAGATACTTAATTTCAGTGCAAAAAACCCCAAATACTTCATTTCAGTGCAAAAAAATTCAGACACTTAATTTCAGTGCAAAAAAAAAATCAAATACTTCATTTCAGTGCAAAAGAAATTCAGTGCTACAAATTCAATGTCTTTTATAATTCAAAATCTGATGACAGATTTATTTCCATATAAAGGCCTTCCAAATTGAATAAAATAACGTTAAATTATCTTTTAGTGAAAATTTGATTTTCTCCAAATGTAAGTGTTGCATAATGTCTTTCAACTAAAACAATTTCTCAGAAACATTAATATTTAAATAAACGAGCTGTACATGATACGGCCCGTGAGTACTGTGAATAATCTACATGTAAGTGGAGTTTAAACATGTTTTCAGTCGATAGTGAACAGTCAAGTGTTTCTTGTTTGGGGCAAAAATTTGTGCCTAAGCACCTCCCACAGGAGTAAATGTCACATTCTCAAAAGAAGCAAAACCTTCCTCAGAAATGCAGCGTCACAAGATTTGACTAAACCAGGGGTGAACGCACTTCTTCAGCTGGTGAGCTACTTTTAAAACGACCGAGACAAAATGATGTACGTCCACTATAAAGCAATATTTATTAGCATATACCTCAGCGGGTCAAACTGCTGCTACTTCACTAGTGGAACTACTGGATAACTCAGTGTGTAACACCACTGACTACGATGCAGGGGATCTTCTATTTTTTAATGCCATGTGATCTACCTGCACCCCCCCCCCCCCTGGTCTGAGTACGTTGTCCATAATATCAGTGTTAAAGACACTTATCAGGGACATGTCTGACTTTAAAGCAGTGATATTTGAAAATTCTTAATTTTCAAACATTTCCCTAAATGCTCTGTCCTCTATTTAAATCAGGGGGGTCAAACATGCGTCCTGGGGGCCAAATGCGTCACACCAAAGGTTCCAATCCGACCCCTGGGATGAATTAGCAAAGTGCAAAAATTCCACAGTCCAGGCTGTGGATTTTATGTCAGTTCAGGTTCCACATCCAGACCAATCTGATCTACAGTCCAATAATAACAGCAGAAGAACCCACACAAAAGAATGACTGCAGATTTACTACTGGGTTTGATGTGAAAAAAATAATATAACATTATGGCTATAAATAATGACAACTTCAAATTTTTGTCTTTGTTTTAGTGCAAAAAAATAACATTAAATTATGTAAATATTTCCATTTCCAAACTCTCCTGTACCAATAAAACATGAATAACCTGAACAAATGTGTCCAACCTGAAATGTCTGTATTAAATTCAGTCCAGTTTGAACTCTTTTCTTCCTGTTCCTCAGTGTTTAGTGTCTTTGTAGATCTGATCCAGAATGCACATGGACTAATGAGAAGTGGAGGAAGAAGACTGAGAAAATTGCACTGATTTTTCTAAAGAAATTTCAGTTTTTTTCAGATTATTCACATCTTTTTGGTTTGGATAGTTTAGAAAAGTAAGTATTTTCATAAGTTAATGGGGTTTTTTGCACTAAAACAAAGACAAAAATGTGCAGTTGTCATTATTTCTAGGTCGTTCTGTTCTTCTTTTACTGGTTCAGTCCACTGCAGGTCAAATCAGACTGAATGTGGAACCTGAAAGAACAGGAGTTTGAGAACCGTGGTCTAGACAAATATGAGCCCTTTAAAATCGTGGTGCATGTGCTTTGGCGTACCCTAGTGGTGATGTGTTATAGTGCAGCTGAAAACTGACCTGTGTACTGCTCCAGTAAAACTAATTTCATCAGCCGCCGCTGGTCTTTCACCTTCACTCATTCAGGATATTGGATTCTTTTCTTCTGTTCTCTGGTTTTATCATGTGTTCACTCTGGTCCACTCATTGTCACATGTGTCTTAAATCCACATCATGTTGACCCTGGTCTGGTCTGTGTGTTGGTCCAGTTCACTGTGTGACTCTGTTCCTGAACCTCCTGGCCTGTTTGGCCCAGTTCATCAAGGCTTCGTCCTACGGCGTCAACTTCGGTCTGTCCATCCTCTGGCTCATCCTGTTCGCTCCCTGCTCCTTCCTCTGCTGGTACCGACCCGTCTACAAGGCCTTCAAGTGAGTGGCCCACACAAACCTGCTCTGGTCTCATCCGGTCCTGTTTGGTCTGGTCTGGTCTGGTCTGGTCTGATCTGATCCAGTCCAGCCCAGTCTGGTCTGATCTGGTTCGGGGTGGTCCGGTCCGGTCTGTCAGTCCCTTCAGTAAAGCTCTGGCCTGTGTTTTCAGGACTGACAGCTCCTTCAGTTTCTTCTTCTTCTTCTTCGTGTTCTTCTGCCAAGTGGCCATCTTCACCATCCAGGCCGTGGGCATCCCCAGCTGGGGCAACAGGTGAGTCTGGGTTAGGGTTCGGGGGTTCGGGGGTTAGGGTTAGGACACAGGTGTGGATGTCCAATCACAAATCTAAATGAGTTCAAAACCAGACACAGGACAGCAGCAGCTGGAACAAACACAACGTGGAAACGGCAGGAGCTCCCTTCCCTCTATGCCAGGGGTGGGCAGTCCTGGTCCTGGAGGGCTGGTATCTGCATGTTTCAGATGTATCCCTCTTCCAACACACCTGGTTCACATGATAAGCCTATCATCAAGCTCTGCAGAAGCCTGATAATGACCTTCAGGTGTGCTGGAAGACGGAAACATCTGAAACATGCAGGATACCAGCCCTCCAGGACCAGGCTTGCCCACCCCTGCTCTGTGCATATTCCTCCAGCCGTTTCCGCATCATGTTTATTTCATCCATATAACACCAAATGGTCGCGCTGCTGCTGCCACGTGGCTGCACGAACCTCCGTTTCCCACAATGCACGTTGCAACAAAATTCCTCAGATGCCCAGTTCCCTCCCAGCTCTGATTGTAAACACGTTTTTTTTCTGGTGGATGGAACTAAGAAAGTGTTCAGAGTGAGGGTAGAGATTCAGCTGAGGAATGACACAGACCAACAGACGAATGAAACTGAGGAGAGGACTGAGGATGGACAGATCTGAGGAGACGCCGGTCACGTTAGTCTCCCACACCTTTAGAGTCTGGGCTTTGATCTGAAGCGTCCTGGAGGACTGCAGTGTGTGGGTTTGTTTTCATGTCTTGTGTCTTTGCTGTTTAAATCCTGCTCATGTGATCTAACTGGGCTTAAACTCTCCCTGTTCTCAGCGGTTGGATCACGGCTTTCACCATGATTCGGGCTGACACGGCGGTCGGATGCATCATGATCGTGGTGGCGATCCTGTTCACCATGTGTGCAGTTCTGTCTGTGGTCCTCCTGAAGATGGTAAACACCCCTGTCACTTCATAAATGTTGAAGTATCTGATCATTCCACATGTTTCTGTAACTGTGGAACAGGATGAAACCATGCTCAGAGTCCAGGTCCAGGTCCAGTTCCCAGTCCTGGTCCATCTGGTCTCCTTGGTCTGACCCTCTGTCCCTCATGTCTCAGGTCCACAGTATGTACCGTCGGACCGGGGCCAGCTTCCAGAAGGCTCAGCAGGAGTTTTCTCAGGGCGTCTTCAGTAATAAGGCGTTTCAGAGCGCCGCCGCCGGGGCAGCGTCCTCCGCCGCTCAGGGTGCCTTCCAGGGAAACAACTGACGCACCGAAGGGGGCGGGGTCTGGGGGATGTCAGGTGACCACAGCGACTACAGCCGGTCGGGGAGCGGCAGCGAACGTCAGACCTGATGGCGTCCATTAGACCTGCTGCCGCGGCGTCCAATCAGACGGCTGGGTTCTCCGTGTGTTTCAGCTTTTGTATATTCGGGCGCTTTGTGACCGTTCCTCAGCGTTTGTTTGACATTTGGGCAAAATGAAGTTTGTGAATGTTTGATCTTAACATTTCTACACTGACTTTAAAAAGAGGAAGGAACACAATCAAAGGGTTGATCCGTTTCTTCTCTGTCCACAGCTCATTTACTGAAACATGTTTATATGAAGTGCGGTGCTCGTTTCTGCCTTTAGATTTTCCAGTCAATCATCCACAGAAAATCATCCTTTGTTCATTTCATCTGATTCAAAATAACAGTGAAAAACAGTCCATACAGGCCATGGATGAGGTGGGGGTCAGTACGGTGGGGGTCCCAGTTAAAGTCTGAAGAGGAAGTGTGAGGTTTAGGCCTTAAAACAGGGCGGTCCAATGCAGCCCAGTCTGAACTGGATCTGATCTGCAACCTGATCTACAGTCTGAGCTGGAATGGGCCACATCAGTCAAATAATAACATAATGATTAAAAAAAAGTAGTGACAACTCCACACTTTCTATGTCTAACTTGTGTGTTTTAGAGAGAAAAAAAGTACAATTATATTATGAAAATGTTTACATCTACAAACTACCCTTTAAGAAATGTACACAACCATGAACAAACTAAAATTTA
Source organism: Sphaeramia orbicularis (assembly GCF_902148855.1). Classification (NCBI taxonomy): domain Eukaryota; kingdom Metazoa; phylum Chordata; class Actinopteri; order Kurtiformes; family Apogonidae; genus Sphaeramia; species Sphaeramia orbicularis. The sequence goes on from NC_043962.1 coordinate 56,930,005, forward strand.
TTAAGAAAAATATGTAATTGTACCAATATTCTGCCTCAGTTTATTCTTACCTCCACCAGGAGGTATTGTGATCACTTTGCTTTGTTTGTTTGTTTGTTTGTTTGTCTGTTTGTTTGTTAGCAGCTTTATGGGAAAATTCTTCCTCCCATCTTTCCCAGATCTTCCCCACAGATAGGCCTAGGCCCTGGGACCAGCCTATTACATTTTGGTCCCAGTAGGACAAAGTTCAAGGTCACAGCAAGGTCACAACATCTGCAATTTTCCATCTGTCATCATTGAGCAATTTTCCAAAATTCATAAAAAATTCAAAACGACTCTGATTCTCCTCCAGTTGGATCCACCTGTAGCTTAGAACAGTCTCTTGTATGTGGAACTGAATTGTCCACATCCACTGTGGAATGTGGACTCTGTGGACATTTACACTGAACATTGAAAATCCCATTTCCCACACATTTAAAATTAGAACTCAACTAATATTGATGTGAATTGAATCTAATTGGACAGACACATGACTGGGACCAGATTCAACTGTTTCTGTTTATGGAACAACCTGGAAACTGTTGGATTTAAACAGAAAGAGTCGGTCCACACATTCCACCGTTCAGGGTGTTTGGTGGAGGTTTGTGTTCTGAACATGTTTAAACATGTTCATTCTAACAGTGGATCTGAAAATACACAGAACATTTAATAACAGACAGAATATTGGAACAATTACACTGACTTCCATTAAAACATTTCAGGTTATTCACATTTTTTGTGAAAAGATACTTTTTAAATGTAAACATTTGACTTTTTTTTTTTTACATTAAAATAAACAGAAACATGGTCTTGTCATTTTCAGTCCTTTTCTGACCTCAGCCTCCTCAGACTGAACTCAGATGATTATCTGAAGTGTAATTTTTTTTGTATTTCCGTATTCATCCCGTGGCCTGAACCTTTGGGTGGGCCGGTTTTGGCCCGTGGACCGTATGTTTGACGCCTGTACCTTAAACCGTCTCAGTTCTGATTTGGACAGATCAGATTTGGTGCCTTTCAAAAATAATGACTTTAACCCAAAGAAAACACTCCGATGAGGAAATGATAGTTGTGGATCTGCACCGTGGCTCTGACACAGGCCTGTAAAGCCTTATATGAAAAGTGTTAGAACATGTTTGAACCCTGATGAAGCAGCTGCAGCTTCAGCTTCAGTTTCAGTCATTGTCCTTTTGGTGACGTTCTGCTCAGACATGAATGTGCCTTTAACCCACTGTGTCAAACCAAACAGGTGGTCCACCACTTCTGTCAGTGTTCTGGGGGTCCCAATCATTTCTCCAAAACTCTAAATTATTTGTCCTGATGTATATTTTTTTCTATATGATCTCTTGACGTGTGACATATGGACAGTTCACAGTGTCATTTTTACACTTGAACACTGTTGACATGAAAACACCGTTCAGTGCCTTTTGTATCAAATAAAATGCTTTGCTTTGAACCTCGGCCTGTTTTTTCTGTTTTTCTGGCGCTTTAGACCACATGTGTGTCCAGCGTCGGCTTCATCGTTCTTTCATTTTCATTTTTTTCTTTTCAAAGTTTGTTCAGTTTTCAAGAATTAATTTTTAGTCCAATGTCCTGAAGGTCCGATGGACTATTGGTGTCAGTTGCAAGGTTATTATCATGAATGAAAACTGACGAAATGATGAAAACTAGAATTGTAAAAACATTTTCGTTAACTGAAATAAATAAAAACTAGAATTAAAAGAAAAAAAAACAAACTGTATTGTGTGTTTACAAAACTAAAACGGATAAAAATTATGGATAAAACTCCCTTCGTTTTTGTCTTTGTCAACGTCAGATTGATACGAAAGCAATTTATTTCACTCTAGCAATTTTATCTAGCGGCACCATATGGTACTTGACGGTCCGTCACTTGTGTTCACTTGTGGTTTCCAGTCGTCTTCTGGTCCCCACTCTACCTGGAAACATGGAGACTAAAGCAGCAGAGTCCTGTCTGGGATTGATTTGAATACGACGACAGAGAAGAAGAGAAAAGAGACCACTGAACTAACATTAATACTAAAGCTAAGCAATTAGAAAAAAAAAAGAAAACTAATAAAAACTAGTAAACCTGCTCTAAAAACTAATTAAAACTAACTGAATTAGAGGAAAAAAGTCTAAACTAAATAAAACTAAATTAGAATGAAAAATCCAAAACTATTAGAACCTTGGTCAGTTGTTGTCTGTGCTTAAACATTTTTTCTCAAATCTTCTCCAAAACCGTCGGCCACAGTCAACTGAAATTCATAGCAGAGGTTCTTTGGGTTAAGATCTACCACATTTGTTCAAAGAATTGGGAAATATGGATTTTTGAATTTGTTATGAATTTGTGAATTCTTAAAAATCCCCACTGGTTTATAATGGGACACATTTCAAAGTGCTGTAACTTGAAAACAGTTTAAGATGTTGATTATAATTACAATTGGTAATAAATAGGAAGTCACATATGGGCTTTCATTTGGTGCCATGACCTTTGACCTTGAGTAACCTTGAAGCGTCCAAACAAATGTCAGTTAATGTTTTGAAATATGCCGTTGGACTACAGGAGCCGTGGTCCTGTTTTTGAAATATTCACAGTATGTGCTTCCTTCTACTGGTCCATCTGTTGATGGTTTAGAACATGTAAATGGTTCCACATATCAGTCTAGTTCCTATTGATCACTGATAGAAGTCAGATATGGACTTTAATTTGGGTCCATGACCTTTGACCTTGAGTAACTCAAGGTCACTCACAGATCTAGAAGTGGGTATACGTAATGATGACTGAAAAATCAGTGGGTATGCTCCATATAACCTGGACCAGACCACTGCTCCAGACCCTGTACTCCTGTGGTTAGGAAACCCCTCAACCATACACAACTGCTACACTGGTATTCTATTCTATTCTATTCTATTCTATTCTATTCTATTCTATTGTGTGTTGTTTTAGTCTCTTCTCTTCTATTGTAAATTGCTGCAGGTGTTTTATAGTTTTTCCTCTGGGGGGGGGGGGGGGGGGGGGGGCTGTTTGATCACTCCAGTGTCAGCTCCAGTAAACAGCTGTAGGTGTTTTTGACCGACTGGTGTTCTGTTCACACCTCAGACGGTTACATCCTCCTTTCATTTTTTGTTTTTTTTTTGTATTTATCGAATGCTCCTGCTGTAATCAGTCCAATCAACTGAATATTTGTGGCATTTCATTTTCTGCAGTTGAATCACTTTTTTCCAGTTGACCTGAACTGCAGTTGTACTGTTTGTCCAGCAGGTGGTGCTGTAGAGCTGTCAGCCCTTTTATTCTGTGACTGAATAACGTTCTACTGGGATTGAAATGTCCTGTTCTCAGATCTGAACCCATGAAATGATCTGAAGTAAAGGTTCACAGCAGGACTGGAAGCATCCTGTAGACCAGGGCTGTCAGACTCAGTTTAGTTCAGTTCCACATTCAGCCCAGTATGATCTGCAGTGGGCCCGACCAGTCAAAGAATACCAGTGAAGAAAGTAAAATTACATTACGATAATGTTTATATCTACAACGTTTCCTTAAAAATCTGAATAGCATGAACGACTTGAAATGTCTTAAGAAAAACAAGTGCAATTCTAAAAATACTCTGCCTCAGTTTATCATTTACACATGTGCATTACAACTTACATTACAAATACAATCACACAAAACATTTAATAACAGGTATTGGTACAATTGCATTTACTTTTCTTAAAACATTTCTGGTTGTTCATATTTGTTCAGGTTATTCACATTTTTTGTAAAAGGGTAATTTATTAATGCAAATATTTTCATGTAATTTAACTTTTTTTTCCCCACTAAAACAAAGATAAAATCTACAGTTTTCATTATTTATAGGTTATTATGATACTATTTTACTGATGTGACCCAGTTGAGATCTACTTGGTCTGTATGTGGAACCTGAATTAACCCTTTCATGCGTGAATTTTGAGACCCTTAATCAAGATTTTTTTTCCTGAGTGTTTTTATTCCTTTTTAAGTATGAAAAAAACATGTCTAAAGAACATTTTCCTCTGAACCCATTTTTTTCATGGAGCCGCAAAATGTCCACTCAGCTGGACACCATGCATTTAATTTTTGAAGCAAATAAACGTATTTACAGATATATTGTGTGAAAACTATGAAATAAAAACATTTGAATGCTTATTGTAGGTGGCTCATTTCTCAGACGGGTAGTTGTTTGTTTACATGCTTTACTACTTCTCTTCCTGACGCTTCGCTCTTTGCTCTCTGCTATGCTTTCTTTTTTTCTGTAGCAATCCTTTCCTTTTGCTACAAAATTCCTGGAAAGCAGGTCCTGGATACCTATGAATATAGTGGGAGCTTGATTTCTGAAAGAAACTGAAGGTTACCACTGTTATTACAACCTTTTTACTCAGTGTGTGGCTTATCAGCAGCACGAGCCTGCACTACGGTGACTGAGAGTGAGGAGCTCAGCTAACGAAAGCTAATTAGCAACTGAGAAAAATTCTGTGATATACTCTGAGACAAAAGACGGAGTACCTGGATTCTGGAATCAGAAGATTTTACTTGCAAGGAGTCAAGTCCATACAGTGAGATGCAGCAGCTGACTGACTGACAACAGGAAGTGTAAGATCTGATGAAAGAACATGAGTATTACAACCACTGGACCAAGTGTACAAATATTGTGACGTTGATCAGGTTCACCATTGGCTCAGGTATTCAAAACACAGTGATGCATGGGTTCAGTGACCACGTCTGTACTCTTCCTCCACCTGCTCCATGGCCTGATCTCCTCAAGGGCAGCAGCCGCTCTGGACCCAAACTGGAACAAAACAAACAGATAGCAAAGAACTGGTCGACATATCCTGAGTGGATCTGTCCGGGCATTCTTGCAAAATGTCATCAGAACCCATCCATGACTGGTGCTCTGGACACCTGGTGTTTACAGGATATAGTCTAATAGCCTCATTTTTCTAACAGCAACAAGATGCCTCTCTTTTCCGTGGATGATGTCCCCAAACTTCTCCAGAAACTTCTCCAGAAAACAGAAGTCCCTGAAACGAAAATTCATCGGATCGAAGTGAACGCGGAGGTAAATGAGCAATATGGGAATGAAACCACTTTACAGACGATGAAAAACAGTCAGCAGGAGCAGGCTAACAAACGGCTACTTAGCACCAGCAAGAAGGAGGAGGCCTGTGCAAACAGCACTAAATCAAGCAGTAGTCCTCCCTGGAACTGTCTTGGTGCAAAGCCAAAGCATAAAGCAGGTAAATCACCTTCCTCTGCTACGGAAAGACGGCTGACCACCAGAACCCAGCACCCGGAGATCAGTGCTGAAACCGGCTGGCCTGCACTCCCATCACACAGGAGTGTCTCCTCAACCCCAGTACCAAAGAGAAAACAACCATGGACTGTGGCTACAACAAGAAGTAAGAGCAAACCACCCCACAACACAGGGATCCAACGACAGAACAGATCTGATCCACTTTTACCTGACCCTGACACCCCCAAGGATAGCTGTTCTTCCAGCACCAGAGAAAGGTCTGAGCCTAAATCATACAGTAAACGGCTGCAGAAAGAGCGAACTACTGGGCCTCAAACACTGACTGTGGGTGACGGAGCTGTGAACCAGGTAAAACGCTTTTGCAGCAAGAAAAAGTCCAAAGTACTCTGTTTTACCGACGACATGGTGTCTGATAGCTCAAAGAAAATTGTGAAGATCGCGGTTGAGCATCCGTCAGTGAAATCTCTCATCATTCACACAGGAGCCCTTGATGTTGTGAAGCAACAATCCTAGGTTTTGAAACGGGACTGTACTGAGCTGCTGAATAAGGTTTGATGTCTGAACACTGAGGTGTTTCTCAGTGGCCCTCTGCCCACAGTTGGACGAGGAGCTGACAGATCCAGCAGGCTGATGGTGCTCAACAGACGGTTCAAGGATACATGCGCCGCTCAATCAGTAAACTTTACCGACAATTTCAACACTTTTTGGGAACGCAGACACCTCTTTAAGGCAGTTGGATTCTGCTTTAACATGTCAGGAGTACAGTTGTTGAGCTCCAACATTTTTTATTCTGTACATCAGACACAAGCGGTCCCCACCAAGGACAAGAGACAAGACAACCCAAAGCAACTGATAAAACCGAACTGTGGAGAAGAACTGTTAGTGCCGGAGATCAGCTCTGACCATGGAAGACCGAGGACCCAGAGAGACGCTCCTATGTCACCACCCTCTCCCCACCAGAAGGAGTCTCCCCCAGCCCCAACAGGACACTTCCAGCTTTCACCCCAATTTTCACGCCCCCAGACCCCCCCCAGCCCCTCACTCTCTCCTCTGGCCCCCCCACTCCTGGATTTTACTGACAAAATGAAAAACCTTGTCAATATTGGAATCCAGCTGACCCCACGTCCAAATCCCATATGTTCTCCCCTTAACCTCCCTCAGGGTCTAGCCCCTCCCATTCCACCAGGGACTAAAAATCACCAAGCCCCCCCACTGCCCATGGATCGTCACGTCTGTGAGTCTGACTGATGTGTGCCGGGTCCAGACTACAGTACTGATACAAATAATGCCCCCCCCCCCCCCCGGGAAAAGTCAGAGCCCTATGGAGTTAAGGTAGCCTTTTCAATCCTGATGAGGACAGCAGGTTCAGGACATATACCGTGTCCACCCAAAACCAGTTCAAACACAGTTTTATCCCATTAATAGCAAAGTTCTGGAGGACATCTTACATCAACTGAACTCCTCCTCCTGCTGTTTGGACATCCTGCCCACAGGTTTTCTTAAAAAGGTCTCAAAGACTTTGGAGTCAGGTCTGTTACAGATTGTGAACTGGTCTTTAATGTCAGGTGTTTTCCCAGAGCCACTGAAAACAGCTGGAATTAAACCTCTGCTAAAAGAGACAATCTAGACAAGACACAAATGAACAGCTACAGGCCAATTTCCATTCTCCCATTTTTAAGTAAGATAATTGAAAAAGCTGTTTTTTATCAGCTAAACGACTTTTTAACACAACAGCTCTGATGTCTTCCAGTCAGGCTTTAGACAGCACCACAGCCAGGTTTTAGACAGCACCACAGCCAGGTTTTAGACAGCACCACAGCACTGAGACTGCTCTGACCAAAGTGATGAAAGACATCTGTCTGAATACAGACAATGGAAACATGTCAGTCAGGCCCGGACTGGCTAATCGGGAGGACCAGGACAATAATAATAATATTCAGGCCGCGAGGGCTGGAGTTCACTGTAAATATGTATTTAATATTTTATTTATTTATTTTTGGGGCTGGTGTTCAGTCATAGCACTGAGTTGATCACGTAATCTGCAGCTGCTGTTCCTGGGCCCCAGCCGCTCTACTAGTAAACTGTTTGTTTTCTTCCTCTTTTTTTGTGGACACACCGTGACCTGACGTCATCTGTCCTTGCATACAGTTAGTAGCTCTGTCCTGTATCTGTGGAGCAGATACCATCTGTGCTCTGTAGGCTGTGGATGCTCAGCTGTGTTTGCTGTTTGAAACATGGAGAATAGAAAGAGCAAAGGTGGTGTGGAGAAGGAAGAATGAAAAAGAGGAAAGCTCTGGAAGCAAACGCAGCCAAATGTGACAAAATCTGCAACTTTTTCACAAAAACAACCTCCGGTTGGAAACAACTAATGAGGACGATGAACCGGGTAAAGCGCCTTTCAGTCTAGTTCATTATGGAGTCAGTGAGTTGTGTGGCATTGTGGCGTGGAACATAAGGTTCTGTCATTTAAATAATAGTCTGATGCGACGCCACAGAAGTGGGAAACTTTGTCTTGTAGCTCCTCAGAGTCAGAAAGCAGATCCAGCAGCAGACAGCAGCCATGAGCCCACAAGTCCAGAGTGGGCAGGTAGGACTGCTCAGAGAGGGAAGAGGATTAGAAGAAATAGGCTCCAATGAAGAGTATGGTGTAGGCCTGTTCAGTATGAAAGGTATCTGAGATGATTCAGCACTACATGAATGAAACTGACACCAAGGCTTTGGAAACAGAAGGTTTGTGCTGACAATTCAGAGCATTTAAACTGTGCTTTAGTGTCAGAAGCAGAGCCAGGAGCCAGTAGTGATGAGGGGATTGTTCCTGTCAGGATGGAAGGAAAAGGTGAGCTGTTGGAACAGACTGTGAACAAGCAGTAGTTCCACTAAAACCACTGTCTAGACCCAAACCATAGTCCTGACCTGTTTTATTTTTTTATTATTAAAGTGAGACAGTAAATACACAAAGCCCACAACTGAAAGGCAATAGCATAAAGAAATATTAAATAAACCTGCATATTTAGCCAGTGTAAAGATCTGAACTGGTTCAGTAAGTCCAAATGTCTGTAGATATTATTTTTTATTGTGATCCAGGTGCAGGAGAGTCTAGAGAAACTGGAGGAAGTGTGAAAGGGAGAGCAGAGTCTACTGATGACAGAGGAGCAGCTCAGCAGCACAACCCTGAACCACTAATGACACACATGAACAGGAGTCTGTTGTTAGCTTTGATTCCTCTGCTCGCCCTCAGTCACAGGATACACATATTTTTTTCTTATCGTCCTCATCAAACCCCTCATATCACTATACCAAAAGTTTTTAATAGCATCGATGGAACAAATCACAAGTAAGTTGTGATGGAAATCTTTTGTTGCAGAGGATACAAAAATAATAGAGTTATTAGAAAGTGCAGCAGGTTTTTTTTTTTTTTTAATTATTTTTTTATTTAATATTTTTATGTATTCTTTCATTTCATTTCAAACATTTTAAAGGTTTGAAAAATGTTAACACTTATAAGAACAAAAATATAGATTCTGTTATTGTTGTGTTGTGAGGAATAATAATGTTGGAGATGTGGATGTGCACTCACTGTTGAAATAAATCCACATTGTGAAGCAACCTTTACTTGTGCTGAATTGGAAATATTTTAGAAAATACACTGAATTCCAAGGCTTTGCAGAACAGTGTGTAGACCTAACATGTAAGGTTAGAATTGCATGATTTTAATAATAATCGGTCGTGATCTAAAGTGGGCCGATCTGAGGTATGAAACTCCAGGGCTGAAAATGAGTCTCAGTCCGGCCCTGTTGTCAGTGTTAGTTCGACTGGACCTCAGTGCTGCATTTGATCCAGTCCACCACATTCTATAACTGAAATGACTGGAGAACTAGGTGGGTACTGGACCTGTACTAAACTGGTTCAAGACATACCTAGAGAACAGGAAGTACTTTGTGTCATTAGGTAACTATACATCTGAGCAGACAAGAATTACATGTGGGGTTCCCCAAGGCTCTATCGTGGGGCCTCTTCTGTTTAACATCTACATGCTCCCACTAGTGCAGGTTATAAAGAACAACAATATGACAGATGACACACAGATCTGTATCACAATGTCACCTGGAGACCAAGGCCCTGTACAGGCTCTGGGGAAATGCATTGAGGAGATTAATGACTGGATGTGCCACAACTTTCTTCAGCTGAACAAAAACAAAACTGAGGTAACTGTCTTTGGGGCCAAAGAGAAACGCCTGCAGGTCACCACAGAGCTTCAGTCTATAGACCTAAAAACCACCAACCAGGCCAGAAATCTGGGTGTAGTGATGGACTCAGACCTAAATTTTGAAAAACACATCAAGGCAGTCACAAAATCAGCCTACTATCACCTTAAGAACATCTCAAGGATAAAAGATCTGATGTCTCAGCAGGACCTGGAAAAACTAGTCCATGCATTCATCTTCAGTCGGCTTGATTATTGTAACAGTGTGTTTACAGGTCGACCGAAAAAATCCATTAGACAACTGCAGCTCATTCAGAACTCTGCTGCTAGAGTCTTCACTAAGACCAGAAAAGCGGAACACATTAGTCCAACTCTGAGGTCCTTCCACTGGCCCACATTAGTCCAACTCTGAGGTCCTTCCACTGGACAACATTAGTCCAACTCTGAGGTCCTTCCACGGGCTGCCTGTCCGTCAGAGGATAGACTTTCCAGTTCTGTTGCTGGTCTATAAAGCTCTGAATGGTTTAGGACCTAAATCCATCAGTGACCTCCTGACCCAGTATGAACCCCCCAGACCCCTCAGGTCATCTGGATCCGGTCTGTTGTCAGTTCCCAGTCAGAACCAGACAAAGAGAAGCTGTGTTTAGCTTCTATGCTCCACATGTCTGGAACAAACTCCCAGAAAACCTCAGATCAGCTGAAACACTATGGAGTAAGACAGCTATCAAAAAGATGTGTGCATGATTTTAACCTTTCGTATTCATAATCTTAAACATTTGTATGTCAATAAAATTGTTGTACACAAAATTCTGCTGTCATATACATGAGTCTGAGAAATTGTGCGAGTTAGGATTTTTTTCATGTGAGTATGAATCTAAAAGCTGTGAGTGCAACGTCTTGTGAATACAACTCTTATTTCTACGACTACGAAGTCTTTTCTGTGAACACGAATTCAAGTTTGTGGGTACGAGTAGAAAAGTGGTGAAATGACGTCACATAGGTCACAGGCAGGTCACAGGGAAAAATAATCGAACCTCGATTCCTCAAATCGCGCATGCGCCAAAGCTAAAAATGGCTGACGGCGGTGAAACGAGTGGAGCTGCCCGCGCAGGAGACGCATCACAGGTAACGTCAACAACTTGTATATTCAATATTTATTTCATAAAACTGTACTTTATTAAACAATGTACAGTTCATGGACTTACAGACTTACTCCTTTAGCTCGCAAGCTAACGACATGCCGGTGACGCTAAGTTAGTGCTAGCATTTCTAGCATCAGAAGTTGGCTTGCGCTAGTTAATTAGCATTGACCTGCAAAATATGAAATGATTACTTTGCGACATAATGTTGAACAAACAGAAATAACAGACCGTAAGATGCAGCGATTGATAACATTCAATAGAGCCTTATAATATTAATTATTATGTGCCTGCAGTCACTTGCTTGAGATTAGACGCATAAGTGTGGTTTGCATGGGTCCGGACTGGCTTGCTGTTTGATATGGATACTGACCCAAACTCAGACTTTAAGTTAAGAAGTTAATTTGCAGGCACTCTGTACAATCATGAAAAATACACGTCTGTAACATTTGCTATTTAATTTTGTCTTCTTTCTCACTCAGGTCCAATTAAGAGACATCATCAACACAGCACAAAATTTGGTGTTGATGTTAAGTAACAGCGTTCAAGCGAATGTCAGGCCAGTCAGACAGGAAAATACAGGAGAAGCTGCTGTCGGACAGGGAGCGCAGTCAGTTCCAACAGTGAGGTCTCAGCAGGCAGTGCAACAACTTATAAGATCTCAGAACAATGGCCCTGGACTGTCAGTGAAACAAGAAATGGCGCGGTAGGGTACATGAGTCATGTATTGCACTCTCAGTGTAGGCACATTTGGACAAACAAGGTCCCTGATTTAAGTAGAAGGCAGAGAAACGGCTGCAGATGTTTTAAATTCTATTATTTACCTTAGAATATTTTCTGGACTTCAGACCATCACCATGTGAACTATTGCATAAAACAAATTAAACAAATTTTCATAAGCTAACATAATCATAGAACATAGACATCTTCTAAGTTAAGTTGTTTTTTGTTGATGGAATATAAAAGATGAGAATAATAGTATGCCTTCTCTTTAGGTCCTTTCCGGGATTTTTTCAGAAGGAGGCAAGAGGCAAAAGGCGTTTTGCACCATATAGGACAAAAGAATCTGGGAAGAGTTTTTTGGTGAGCTTTTTTCTTCTTGAAAAACAATATGAAAAAACACCAAAAGGAGAAGAGGAACTGCCACTCATGCTGGCTGGCCTTGGAAAGCGTTCATTAACCATATCTGAAAACATGACACATTCAGAGGTATGCTACCAATCATTTACTGCCTTGTGTCAAGTCAAAAGAAAAACATCCATCTTAGAATTCATCTTGATGTGTGATTTTATTATTATTTGCATGATGAAATACACAGGAGTCTATAAATATTTGTAATTGCAATAAAGCTTTAATTATGCTTTTGTCATTTAAGTTCTCAGAGTTGCTTGTGAGTGCATATCCAAGATTGGCAAATATCTGTGGTGGCTGGATGCTGCACAAGTCCACAGGTATGTAGTTGTACACACTGGATTAAGGTGGTTCCAAAATACACGTTATATGAGTAGTTATTGTATTTTCAGGTTTGTTTAGTATCCACAATTTTTCAATTTTAGGTGGGGGTGGGCGGCGGAGCTTGGTTGTTATTCCTCCAGATCTACATGGATACACTGGTCAGCAGCTGAAAGCAGTAAGCGGGAATGGAAAATACACATTGTACATTTCTCCTTTACAAGAAGAACTTGATACAATTCCGTTACCACCTGAAGCAAAGGAGTTTGAGAAAATGCCCAAAGCCCAGTGTACAACCTGCAAGAAAATGGTTCCACTTCAGATTCTTCCAGTACACATCAAGGAATGCAAGACAGAACTTGTAGATTTGTCCTATTGTGCTGAAGAAGTATGTAAAAGTTTTAGTCTTTTAGGCTTTATCTCACATCTTTTTATATTGAAAAATGAGATATTATTCTGTATTATGCTCTAAACATTTATATATCATTTTTTTCTCCCCCAGGAAAACTGCAATGAAGAACATGAAGATGAATTCCCAGATTCCATTTGCAAGCAGACAGACAAGGTGAAATTGTTTGTGCTTTCCTGGTAAATAAAGATATTAATCTCTTGAATAGTGTAAAATTGTATTCACATGCCTTGTGAATTCTATTTTAAGACTGCAGAGTGTCCTGTGTGCAACAATGCATTTCAAGTTGACATAATTGAGATCCATGCAGCCACATGTGGATTACGGTAATATTACTGATTTTTGTGCAATTTTATAATGTATACCTACATTCATTACATATAAAGAGATTGCCTTGCAATATTTTATACGTATGCAAGTGTTTATGTCAAGATATTTTAGGACAAGCTGTTATTCTTTATGTGTGCAGACCTTCAGATAATGACGGCCATGAGTCAAATGGATCAGTACCAGTCAGTCAAATCAGTACCTTTCAAAGGTAATATTGTACATTAGGTAATTATGGTGGCAAATTATGTCATCTGGATAATATACACTTAAAAGCGATACTGCAGTATCAATCATCTTTTTCCTGTTGAAAAGTTTTGTAATGTGTGGACTGTGATCACAGAGAAATGTGGTAATCCAAAAACATTGTATGTTTATGACACATTTTGCTCTTATCTTGACTTACATGAAGCCTGCTCTCACCACTTAGAGTTTCACCAGAATAGGAGGTGCCATGGTTGTTAGGGTTGTCACACCCTAACAACCACCCAGAATAATTGTAGCAAACAGCTATGAAATTATGCACACAGTATAACCATGTCTAATTTTGTTTTTATTCAAATGCCCAGTGTTGAACAAGAAATAAATAAGTAGAAGTGTCAATTTTAATGTTCATTTTTTGTCTTTTGTTCTTAATTCCAGTTCTGAGGAAATCTTGGATTGGATCACTTGTCAAGTTGATGAAACAAACACATTTTCCATCTGTGTGTCGCGAACTGACCTCTTCAGCAGAGGCATGCAACAGTGGCAACGGCAGAAGAAGACGTCACCCAAATGTAGACTTAAGGTCACATTCTTTGGTGAGGCAGGCATCGATACTGGAGCCCTTAGCAGAGAATTCCTCACAGGTACAAATGTTTGTCTGTTTCGTTCACGATAAGAGAATATTTGTGCACATCAAATTCTTACAAGACTCTGTGCAGGATAAAAGATAGTCGAGAACAAAATGGAAAGGAATTATCTACACACTAAATATAGTTCCAAGAATTTTTATTGGACTGATGTGTGGATTTGGTCTTCTTCCTGTTTTTCCATATTTGTCAAATCAGACACACTTGACACACTGTGAACATCAACATGGGCCTATGATGGTGTACTGGGCTCAAATGCTAATTACATGGGGAAAAAAAGAGACAGAAGAGACCTTTTGAATTTCCTGTATTTGCTGTTTTGCAGAAATGCTGGCAGAAATCGAAAACAGACTCTTCGTTGGAGGGTCAGATAAGAAAGGGAAGAATCCTGTTTATTGTCTCAACAGTTTGGACTCTAACTACTTCAGGTGTGTAGTGAAATTCCTCTTGTGTTTTCTTTTAGCATATTAATTGCAATAATACTTAACCCTATTTTATATCATTGCAAATATATTCAGGCAGTTTATGCTGTGTTTTGTTTTGGTTAGGGGTGCAGGAGAGGTCATGGCAGCTAGTTTGGCACAAGGCGGACCTTGTCCTAGCTTCATGCGCGAGTGGTGCTTCAGATATCTCTGCTCCGGAGACTCTGACAGCATACAAGTGTCTGCCAGTGATGTAACAGATTTTGAACTGTCACAGCTTATTGAGAGGGTAAATACAGTTTTATCAAAGTTAGTAATTACATTGACCTCAGTATGATATGGCTTGCACAATTACTTTTTTTTGGTTTGTAGCCTTTAGAGAACAATGATACAATGCAACTTAATTTCACTTGACACCTACTCTGTTTTCAGATAAACAGCACCAGTAATGACAACATCATTGACCTGGTTGACGATGTTGTGACCTGCGGATACACTGGAATCGTGTCTCTGGAAAACAAAGACAGCATGATAAGGTATGTTGGTGACATTTTTGGTTTTCATTAAGGGTGTATTGTACAAGAATTTGTGACTTGAGTTAGGCTACTTGTTTGGTCATGTCTAAAACATGGATTACAAGTAACATGGCATTGTTTCATGCAAGGCTGTGTTGTTTAACTTCTTTACATGTCACCAAATAATAGTTTTTTTTTAAGTTGTTTTGGCAGTTTTTTCCTCTACATTCAACAGGTTTACCACTAAGTATATTCTCCTGATGAAACATTTTGTCCATTAGAACTGTTGTACTTCACTCCACCATGAGAGTCATCCCAATGCTCGACCAGCTCAGAAAAGGCCTGCAGCTGTATGATCTACCAAAAATCATGAAGACTCATCAAGACCTCTGCCTACCACTGTTTGTTCCAGGGGAAGATGATGAGGTCTATTCTTATATTTTAGACTGCTTTTAATTGAGCACGAATGTATTTTGTGAGTATTACAGTGTTTATGCAGACTGAAATGCACTTCCTTCTTAAAGGTGGATGCAGCCTTCCTTCTGGAGAGGAGCCGCCCTGTCTTCAGTGAGGTTGGTTCTGCCAAGCACCAAAAAGAAGTAAACATCATTAACTTTCTTCAGGAGATTGAGGATTCTGGTATGTTTCAGCCAAGATAGGGTAATAAAGACATTAAAATTTTCTGCTATCATGCAGTACATTTGATATAGTACAGTGTAAATGGTTAATTGATTCAAACTAAACAACCCATTAAATCTAAGCGTTGTTGAAAATTTGATGTCACTATTTAAAATGAATGTAAATGATGAAATATAATATTGTGACCTATAATATTGTTTGATTAAACTACACATGAAGGTCTTAGAGATGGATGACTTGCATAGTTATGTCAACAATAATATAACAAACGACATAATGCCTGTCATCCAGTCACAACAAATGCAGCTTTTATTAAAATCTCTGTGGTTTCTACTTTGATAATCAAATATTCTTCTACTCAAAAAGGTCAGTATGATTTGTGTATATGTAAGGGATTTTATCAACTTGAAAACTAAAATGTATTGTTTTCAATTCAGACTAACATTGTATTAATCTCTTCATTAAGGACAAGAGGGCTCCAGCAAGGACGTTACTCCAGAAGGCTTGACTGTAGGACGCATCATGCAGTGGATGACTGGACAACGACATAAACCTGTTCTGCCAAGTGAAAACAAGGACTTTGTCATATATATGAAATTCAACCATGACTGTGACACACAACACACTGTTTGTTTTCCAACTGTAAGCGCCTGCAGTCGTACAGTCACATTCCCTTCAGCTCACCTGAAAACATACACTGAATTCAAAAACATTTTGACACTAGCCATATGCCACGGGCAAACTTTTGATCGGGTGTAACCACTCGGTGTGAAGGAAAACAAGTTACTGCGACATGTCAGTTCATATATTTTATTCTTGTCATTTTTGTGACAACTTCTTTCCTTTTCTGTAAATGGTTTGGTATGCTAAATGTAACCTCCATGTTTCTCTTTGGAATACCCACAGTCATTATGTTTTAGAAAAGTCAAATTTAATTCTGATGATTAATAGAAATTTCATCAGAAAGTTCTCAGTTAAAATGTTTGGGACTCCTATCTCATGTTAAATTGAACAGATGTCAGAGCAAGTCTTTTTTTTTTTTTTTTTTAACAAGTAGACTGTCTGCAAATGTTTACTTTTAGTTTGTACTATTAAAATCTTTTGCAAGATCATATTATATCTCAGGCAGTTCTTGTGTTGCCATTAGACTTTCAACACACTGAACCATTGTTATGTAAATGTCTCTGCCGATTGACTCTGATGAGGCCAAGGGATTTATCATGGACTGTACAGTTTCCATAATATATGGAGTCAGAGGGCACTCAATTTCCTGGACTTGAACTCCATGTGGTTCCTCGTGCACAGCATCAAACATTTCCCAGTCAGTTCCAAATAGCTCCATGTTCTGGGGGGAGAAAAAAATCTTTTTAATATTTTGTATGAAACAGCATTTGTTAGCCTCACAGAATAACTGCCTGAGTCACATTTTAAGGTTTTTAGCACAATAATGCACTGTGAATCAGCAGTGTTAGGGGAACTAGGTAGATATCACAATTTAGCTAAAATATGACTTCGGCAATTTGGTTATAAGTCTAATAATTTAGAATTTTTTTTTTAAAACATACCAAAGCACACACTGACTTACAGGCATAGTGCAGTGACAACAGAAAACATTTAACCAGAGAATAAAATGTGTATAATGTTCAAGCAATCAGAACATGGAGAACATCTATCATAAATTTTGCTTTGCTGACTTGCCGTATTTGTGTGATCACTTGAAGTATTACACACACTTACTTGTATATTATTTTTCAACAACTTGTTCCTGAATTTTAACATTCTACTCCTTCCACACTGTTGAAGATATTGACCCCATTCAAATAACAATGAAAAAATCAGACGTTTTTATGTAAACCTAAGCCTCCACATATTCAGGTTCAAAACTTGTCAACTGCACTTTGCCTTTGTAAACAGCGCCTTGAGTTTGTGCTTCAACAAACCTGCAAATCTTCGTTCAGGACACAAGGGTTCTTCATGTGACCCAAAACCCAGAGCTGGTTTGGGGAGAGTCCACCTTCAGACCGTAAAGGATGGTTGTCCCAGCCTTCTGTGAAGGTGTGAAGGGCCTCTGCCAGACGTGGAAGGAAGACATAGTGGGCACAAAACAGATGAACAACATCTGCCAAATACAACAGGCCATCTTCCTCGAGACTGTGAAGAACTTCATAGTAAAGGTGTGTCACGCTGGTCCAGACATCTCGCCACAGGCGCTCGATTCTAGATCAGAAACAGGACTTATTCAGCTTAAAAGTAATAATTTAAATTGTCTGACTAAAAAAAACTTTACAATAATTTCCCATTTTACATCTTACTATTGATATATTGTAAATTATGTGAATTATTTATTGTAACCTCTGATTATGTACACTCCGTCCAGCTATGAAGCTCCCTCTTCCAGAGCCTTTAACAATGAACATGGTTTCAGCAATTGAGACATTTTCAACACCTTCATCGCCCCTGACCCTTGAAAACACGTGTGAGAAATGTTCAGCCATATTCATCACAGCAAAATATTCCACTGAATATTACTGAAATTAGTAATTAGGGCATGGAAACAATAGCACAAGTTTAAATCATTGTTTACCTGGAAGGCCAGCCATAATTTTCCACTGCCTTCATAAAAAATGAATGAGCAGTGTTTGAGCGGTTATTTGTTGCAGGTTCCAGATAGAAAATCTGTGTAGAAAGACAATTTTATTTGGGCCTACAAAACATAAATAATCTTAATGAAGTTCAGGCAACAGCAGTAAAAGCAGGAACACCATAGGTAAAAGTCAGGAACCATAGGCATAAAATGAAAAAAAAAAAAAATAGTAACTGAAATCAGCTGTCTGACACATTACATCTGCACTATGTCCATAAGTTTCTGGGTTAGCATATGTATTCTCTGGGTAGAGAGTTTCTACAGTCATGACAGACATGGAAATTAATTGGAATTTAAAAAAAAAAAAAAAGTTTATTAAAGTTCTGAATATATAATGTTTTAAAATGTTTATTCCCTGCTCTTCTCCTCCTGTACCTCCTCCTTTGTCTCCTCTCACCTGCCTTCTTCATCCTCCTGCTGCTCTTAACCTCTCTTTAAACTCTTCCCTTTCTTCTCATTAATGTCTCCTCCTTCCCTCCTTCCTCCCTCATATTTTTTCTTCATATGATTGCCAGTCAGTACTGCTCCCTATGATTGCCATCTGAGTCTATCTACTAAAAGTGATAGAGTAAAATATGATAAACGTTATGAAAAGTTTTGAAAATTCATTGTTAATAATGTGTGTGAACCGTGTGGATAACATGTACACAGTTTATGAACAGTGAATACATAAACACAAATGTAAACAGATAATGAAGCACTGTAATAAAAGGTGACCAACCTTTCTCGAGTACCCATCTATTGCACCAAATATGACAATGTTCTATCTTGAAAACAAAATATGAAATGACAATGAGCAGTCACCCTCCTCCATAAATAAATAAGGAAATAAATAGTAAATAAAAAGTCTTACCGTATAAGCTTATGGTTTGTGTCTACATGGACTAATGACAAAGGCCCCTGCACAAAGTATGTCCTCCTTACTACGCACCCCAGCCGTGCCATCCTTTCCAAAACTCCTGGAGCATCGACTCTGTGCATGGACTCCTTGATGCGATCCCACTGAACTCTATGCCCATCCGCTTGCAGACAGCCTTTAACCATTCTATATCCTGCATTTGGGATCCTGCTTTTGATGGACTGCACAGCATCATCCAATTCACTGTCAGTTAAGCTGCTGTATGTAGACCTTGTGGACAACCCAAGTTCACGCATACGCCGGAAGATTGTGCTTTGGCTGACACTCAACAGATTTGCGATGCAAGACACTGGTAAGGGGAGGTCGATGAGTCGGGACAGAAGCTCCTCAGAAAAAATGAACTTTGGTCGGCCTCGTTCTCCAGCTCTAATAAAAGCACAGGGACTCTCTTGGGAAACAGCTGTGTGGATCTTACTTTGCAGGGATAAAAGACACTCCACAATTTCAGCTGGGATGTTTACAGTACTGGAGGCAGCTGTAAGAATAAACGCTTCTTGATTTACAATGTACTGCAAATAGTCCAAATTCAAGTGCGGTTGATTTAACACATCTGTAATCCTTGACTTCAGACGTTCCAATAACTGAGTAGCCACTGGTCCCTGTAAACAACAAAATACAAGTTTGATGCATTTAATGCCACTGTTAACTTAGTCGTTTACCAACATACAGTACTCTATCAATTCTACATAGGCTGGACAAACGTCCAACATACTTCTGTATTTTTAGCAAAATGAATATGCCAATCATTAGCTTGCAAGTTAAAACAATAACTCTTAATTATAGCCGACTCTATTGAATCTTGACAATTGCTGCGTTGCTAGCGACGCCGCTCTGATCAGAGGAGGACGGGATATTTGCCTTATGGTTCATTTTTACCTTAATTAAAACAGCTTCAGAGTAATACTGCTGCTGGTTAAATAAACGACTTGTAACTTGTTACATGGGTGTCCCAGCTCTCGTCTCTGCGGACTTTGCACTTAAACCGTCATTTCTTGTTGTTGACAGATAAGACTACACAAATACAGACGCCATAATGTGTGGATGAAAATCCATCGGTCCGCTGATTGATTTCCCTCTGTGGTAAACAAATGCACATGGCCGAGAGAAAAATTGGCAAAGAGGAAAAAAGACCGGACGTATAGGATGGACAGATTTATACGCCAAATGACAAAATTTACAAATCGATAAAAGTTATATTTTGATCAACATTATGTGGCAAATTAATCATTTCATATTTTGCAGGTCAATGCTAATTAACTAGCGCAAGCCAACTTCTGATGCTAGAAATGCTAGCACTAACTTAGCGTCACCGGCATGTCGTTAGCTTGCGAGCTAAAGGAGTAAGTCTGTAAGTCCATGAACTGTACATTGTTTAATAAAGTACAGTTTTATGAAATAAATATTGAATATACAAGTTGTTGACTTTACCTGTGATGCTTCTCCTGCGCGGGCAGCTCCACTCGTTTCACCGCCGTCAGCCATTCTTAGCTTTGGCGCATGCGCGATTTGAGGAATCGAGGTTCGATTATTTTTCCCTGTGACCTGCCTGTGACCTATGTGACGTCATTTCACCACTTTTCTGCTCGTACCCACAAACTTGAATTCGTGTTCACAGAAAAGACTTCGTAGTCGTAGAAATAAGAGTTGTATTCACAAGACGTGGCATTCACAGCTTTTAGATTCATACTCACATGAAAAAAAATCCTAACTCGCACAATTTCTCAGACTCATGTATATGACAGCAGAATTTTGTGTACAACAATTTTATTGACATACAAATGTTTAAGATTACGAATACGAAAGGTTAAAATCATGCACACATCTTTTTGATAGCTGTCTTACTCCATAAAACACCAGGTTCCAGACCCACCTGTTCTCAGCTGCATTTGAATAGAGTTTGTATTCATCACTTCAGATCTGCACTGTTCCTTTTAAGATAAAAGTTTTTATCTGTTCTGCTCATCTCTTTTATCTGTTTTATCTATTTATCTGATTTTTGTTTTTCTCATGCCTTCTGCTGTAATGCTTTTAATGTTTTATGTAAAGCACTTTGAATTGTCTTGTACATGAAATGTGTTCTAGAAATAAACCTGCCTTGCCTTACTAGTTTGTCTGATAAATGAATTATCTACAAAAATTATATGTGGAAGACACTATGAACCTTTACCAGACATTTTTAATGCTGCTAATCTGATGTTTTCTCACATTAGAACACTCTAATACCAGTCATTACTCAATTCATGGAGATATTATGCAAAAAAACTTAAAAAAAAAAAAAAACTGTTAAGTACAGACTAATAAAAAAAAAAAAAAAAAAAAAAAAAGCAATTCATTTACACTTAAACATGTTACTGGTTGCAGGTTGCTTTTCTAGAAAAGACAGCACAGATCTCCACCAAGGCAGATCAGTGCCCCCCCCCCCCCAATCACCACCAAAATTTAATCATTTCTTCCTTATGCCAGTAACAACATTTCCTGAAAATGTCATGGAAATCCTTCCATAATTTTTTGAGTTATCCTGCTAACAAACAAACGCAAACAAACACACAAAGCAAAGCGATCACAATACCTCCTGGTGGAGGTAAAAAGTCTCTTCGATGATTCTTGAGCAGTTGTAGAGTTGGGGTACAGCTGAGCCATGTTTACACAGATACAGACTGTTTCAGTCACATGTTAAATGATGATTAATAACATGCATACTGGTCTTAACTCTGACATAGGATTCCCAAAAAAGAACAAACATTATAAGATTACAACACAAACTGCACATTTTTCAAATCCTTGTGTTTTTCATACAAGTGAAAACAGTTGTCCTGTATTTATGACAAATACGACATTAAAATATCTAAAAAAAAAAAAAAAAAGACACAATCCCCCCCACAAATTTTCAAACACCGAACATATGTACATCAGTGAAGAGACACATAAAACAACCACATACTGGTATTTTAAAACACTGCTCAGCCTTTCTCTGTATTCAGTGGATGGTTTTAATGATTGGATCATCATTTACATCACATGTTCCACAATGTGTGCTGTGTTAGAGGAATCTATACATTCATTTTACTATTGCTAAACATATAACAGCAGTCTACATAAAGTGACCGGTGTCTTTAAAAGGTTCAGGATAGTGTATGCACCATACCCTAAACTCCACAAATAACCTGTTTATATTACAGATACAGTACATTTCATTTACACTAACAAATTATTATTATTATTATTATTATTATTGGTCTCAGATCTTACTTATATATGACTTCAGCTGTGAGAGACGTTCATGTTCCATGTGTGAGCAGATAAAACAGGGTAAACGTGTGCTTTGTCAAAGCCGTTGAAGTCTGATGAAACGGACACAGAGTAGGCTCCCATGTTGTCGATGAGAAGCCAGTCTCCAACGTGGACCTCAGGCATCCAGTAGGTGTCAGTGACTCTGTCCAGGCTGTCGCAGGTCGGACCCCAGATAATGGACTGGTACCTCCTCTCACTGCTGTCCACCACCTACGAACATTCCATTTAGGACAAACATCTGGCTGCAGATAGAGTGTGTGCTATATGATCGTATTACCCTGTGGAGATACGGAGCCACATTTGTGTGGGCGGGATCATTTAAGAGGCAGTTTATGGAGCCATAGACTCCATCACTGATGTAATACATCATCACTGTGTCACTGTCAGCACCTGGGAAAGTAGAAAGATGAACATTTGAGCCAAAACACAGGAAGTGGTTGAACACTAGCACTGAGTGTTGTCTGTAAGTAGAGTTTTATCCACAAATACAGGGTGTCCCAAAAAATGTATTCACACTTTAAATAATTGTAAAGTAGGTGTTTATTAAAATTCATTTAATTTTCAAAATGTGATAGAATTTCCAAACATCCTTTTCTTGTTTCGTCTGTTCCTCCTGTTCTCAAACTGCCGTCCGTTCTGGTCCAGACTCTGCTGACGACAGCCAGTGGAACCACACACATCACCAAACACTTCCACTGGTATTTGTGTACATTCACCTTGAATAGCTGCTCTAAATCCAGCCACTGTTGCAGGTCTCATAGCGTAGACCAAGGCTCACCAACACGGTGCCCGCGGGCACCAGGTCACCCGCAGGGACCACGCGAGTCGCCCGCAGGCCTGCTCTAAAAATAGAACTAGTTCAGGGTTCTCCAACACGTTGCTCACGACCTACCGGTGGTTCGCCAAGGGTCACTAATATAAGAACACAAAGTTGATTGGTCATTTGGTAGAACAGGTCTAAATTTCCACCCAATCAAAATTACAAGTGTCCTGCCCCCCTCCCGAGATGAAACGGTCAACTAGCTGTCAATCAAACTTCAGCGTTGGTTTGCTGCCTGTCATTGGAGAGGGGCGGAGCCCAGGATGAGCCAGATGCCAGGCAGGTAGTGGGTTTAGCCCCGCAACGATGTGGGCTGAATATAGTCAGGGAGTTATTTTCACCAACGATGAGACACGAACTTCTGTTTGACTAATGTGAAAGACGAGTGTGTGTGTGTGTGTGTGTGTGTCTGATCTGTGGCGCATTCTGGAAGTCAGTAAAAGATGCAACGTGGAGCGGAACTTCACCAAAGTTCAAAGTTCACAGCAACTGTTCTGGAGATTCTCCAGTGGGAATCAGCCTCCGTACAGAGAAGGTAAAAGAGCTGAAAACTCCAGTCCAAAAACAACAGTCCATGTTCACTAAACTGACCAGGACCAGCTTCAGCAGAGGCATCAGTGAAGTGGGTCACATCCTGGACCAGCACAAACATATGTGCACCATCTGCGCATGCGCTCAGACAGCTGCAGTCGGACCTGAACAGGTGCATCTGCGTTTGACTCCAGTGTGATGACTGTAGAAGTGACGGGGATGGTGGATTTATGTGCACAAAGTTCTGGTTTTAATTAATATGTTTTGACAGCATATGTGAATTTAGAAAAGGTCAAATCCTTCAGAAAAACAGCAGCACATGCTGGTGAAGTTTTACTGTGTGAGTGACAACGTTCCTTTTCACAATTTCAAAGTATTAAAAATGCACATACAGGTGTGTATTATTTGTTTTTAGTAATTCTATAAAAATATGCAGGATTGTTAAAATATTTAGGAATACAGCAGCAAATGCTTGTATTTGTTTTTTTCTACTTTTGATTTTCTTAATTAAATTAAAATAATAGTTTCATATTAACACTTTTTAAGTATTGTAAATGTTAAAACAAAGATATATAAATAAATAAAATAAATGAAGAGCACAAACATACAAACGTATGATACAAAATATATGTATGTATGAAAAATAGCTATGTAAATAAATGTTGCTAAATTAGAGTAGCCCTCCGGCAACTTCATTAGGTTAAAGTAGCCCACAGAAGAGAAAAGGTTGGTGACCCCTGGCGTAGACTGTGTCTTTTAGGGATCCACATAAAAAAGTCTAGCGCTGTGAGGTCTGGAGAACGTGGAGGGGATTCAACCAAACCCCTCCGTCCAATCCACCTGTTTGTCCAGTTCTCCAGACCTCACACCACCAGACTGTTTTTTATGTGGATCCCTAAAAGACAAAGTGTCCACTATGAGACCTGCAACGTGAATGCACTCAAATACCACTGGAACTGTTTGGTGATGTGTGTGGTTCCATTGGTTGTCGTCAGCAGAGTCTGGACCAGAACGGATGTCAGTTTGAGAACAGGAGGAACAGACGAAACAAGAAAAGGATGTTTGGAAAATTACATGAATTTGAATAAACACCTGCTTTACAATTATTTAAAGTGTGGATACATTTTTTTGGGACACCCAGTATGGTCTGATGTCACATCTTATTTAGACAATTCCATTAAATTTGGTCATTTGCTGATCACTTAGTAACTAGTACAATTATAACACCATCCCACATTTTCTGATTGTACATGACATGGAACCATCAGTGTGATAATATCCTGTGGGTGACAGAACAGGAGCTTTGCACCCATAGTGTGACATCACAGGATAATGTTTGCTGAGTCAATATGGCCTGCAGACACATTATACATTACCTCTGATTTCAGTCACATCATCCATGACAACTTTTTTGGCAAAAACATTCACAGCCAGTGTGAAGGCTGATTCCACATAGTACCGTCCTGGTTCAGCAATGACCTGCACCCCACTGTCAGCCGGGAAGAATTCATCCAACGCCTCACTGATCACCTCTGAAAACTAGGACAGTCAAATACCACAGGTCTGTCACACAGGTCAGTAGAGCCATGTTTACACTACCTGGTACCAGCTCGACTTGACTCCACCCAGGTACCAGGCAAGGTTATTATCGTTAACGAAAAGTTACGAAATGATGAAAACTAGAATTGAAAAAACATTTTCGTTAACTGAAATAAATAAAAACTATAATTAAAAGAAAAAATGATAACTAACTGAAATTGTATTGTGTGTTTACAAAACTAACTAAAACGGATACAAATTACGGATTAAATCCCCTTCGTTTTTGTCTTTTTCAATGTCAGATTGATATGAAAGCGATTTATTTCGCTCTAGCAATTTCAGCTGGTGGCACCATACGACACTTTTTGCTCCGTCACTTGTGTTCACTTGTGGTTTCCAGTCGTCTTCTGGTCCCCACTCTACCTGGAAACATGGAGACTAAAGCAGCAGAGTCCTGTCTGGGATTGATTTGAATAGGAGCACAGAGAAGAAGAGAAAAGAGACCACTGAACTACAACTGAACTACAACTGAACTACAACTGAACTACAACTGAACTACAACTGAACTACAACTAAGCATCCATCCATCCATCCATTATCCACCGCTTATCCGGGGCCGGGTCGCGGGGGTAACAGTCTAAGCAGGGACGCCCAGACTTCCCTCTCCCCAGACTCCTCCTCCAGCTCTTCCGGGGGGACCCCGAGGCGTTCCCAGGCCAGCCCACAGACATAGTCTCTCCAACGTGTCCTGGGTCTTCCCCGAGGTCTCCTCCCGGTGGGACATGCCCGGAACACCTCCCCAGGGAGGAGTCCAGGAGGCATCTGAAACAGATGCCCGAGCCACCTCAGCTGGCCCCTCTCGACGCGGAGGAGCAGCGGCTCTACTCCGAGCTCCTCCCTGGTGACTGAGCTCCTCCCCCTATCCCTAAGGGTGCGCCCAGCCACCTGACGGAGGAAACTCATTTCGACCGCTTGTATCCAGGATCTTGTCCTTTCGGTCATGACCCAAAGCTCATGACCATAGGTGAGGGTAGGAACGTAGATTGACCGGTAAATCCAGAGTTTCTCCTCTTGGCTCAGCTCCTTCTTCACCACAACCGACCGGTACAGCGACTGCATCACTGCAGACGCTCCACCGATCCGTCTGTCAATCTCACGCTCCATCCTTCCCTCGCTCGTGAACAAGACCCCAAGATACTTAAAGTCCTCCACTTGGGGCAAAGACTCCCCACCGACCCGGAGAGGGCAAACCACCTTTTTCCGGTCGAGAACCATGGCCTCAGATTTGGAGGTGCTGATCCTCATCCCGCTCGCTTCACACTCGGCTGCAAACCGCCCCAGGGCATGCTGAAGGTCCAGGTTCGATGAGGCCAACAGGACAACGTCATCTGCAAAAAGCAGAGACGAAATCCTGTGGTCCCCAAACCGGACCCCCTCCGGCCCTTGGCTGCGCCTAGAAATTCTGTCCATAAAAATAATGAAGAGAACCGGTGACAAAGGGCAGCCCTGCCGGAGACCAACGTGCACCTGGAACAGGTCTGACTTACTGCCGGCAATGCGAACCAGACTCCTGCTTCGGTCATACAAGGACCGGACTGCCCTTAGCAAAGGGCCCCGGACCCCATACTCCCGAAGCACCCCCCACAGGATACCATGAGGGACACGGTCGAACGCCTTCTCCAGATCCACAAAACACATGTGGACTGGTTGGGCGAACTCCCATGAACCCTCGAGCACCCGATGGAGAGTATAGAGGTGGTCCAGCATTCCGCGACCGGGACGAAAACCGCATTGTTCCTCCTGGATCCGAGGTTCGACTATCGGTCGGATCCTCCTCTCCAGTACCTTGGAATAGACTTTCCCCGGGAGGCTGAGGAGTGTGATCCCCCTATAGTTGGAGCACATCCTCCAGTCCCCCTTCTTAAAAAGGGGAACCACCACCCCGGTCTGCCAATCCAGAGGTACTGTCCCCGACTGCCACACGATGTTACAGAGACGTGTCAACCAAGACAGTCCCTGCACATCCAGAGACTTAAGGTACTCAGGGCGAATCTCATCCACCCCCGGTGCCCTGCCACCGAGGAGCTGTCCAACCACCTGGGTGACTTCAACTTGGGTGATGGACGAGTCCACCTCTGAGACCTCAGCCTCTGCTTCCTCCATGGAAGGCGTGACAGTGGGATTGAGGAGATCCTCGAAGTATTCCTTCCACTGTCCGACAACATCCCCAGTTGAGGTCAGCAGCTCCCCACTTCCACTGTAAACAGTGTTGGTGGTGCACTGCTTTCCCCCTTCTGAGGCGCCGCATGGTTTGCCAGAATTTCCTCGAGGCCGACCGATAGTCCTCCTCCATGGCCTCCCCAAACTCCACCCAGACCCGAGTTTTTGCCTCCACAACTGCTCGGGCTGCAGCTCGCTTGGCCTTCTGGTACCCATCAGCTACCTCAGGAGTCCCACGAGCCAACAAGGCTCGATAAGACTCCTTCTTCAGCTTGATGGCATCCCTTACTTCCGGGGTCCACCACCGGGTTCGGGGATTGCCGCCACGACAGGTACCAGAGACCTTGCGACCACAGCTCCGAGCAGCCGCTTCAACAATGGAGGTGGAGAACATAGTCCACTCGGACTCAATGTCCCCAGCCTCCCCCGGGATCTGGGAGAGGCTCTCCCGGAGGTGGGAGTTGAAGACCGCACTGACATCGGGCTCTGCCAGACGTTCCCAACAGACCCTCACAACACGTTTGGGCCTGCTGAGTCAGTCCAGTTTCCTCCTTCGCCAGCGGATCCAACTCACCACCAGGTGGTGATCGGTTGACAGCTCCGCCCCTCTCTTCACCCGAGTGTCCAAAACACGCGGTCGGAGGTCTGATGATACGACAATGAAGTCGATCATCGACCTCCGGCGTAGGGTGTCCTGGTGCCAAGTGCACTTATGGACATCCCTGTGTTTGAACATGGTGTTTGTTCTGGACAAACTGTGACTAGCACAGAAGTCCAATAACAAAACACCACTCGGGTTCAGATCAGGGAGGCCGCTCCTCCCCATCACCCCCCTCCAGGTCTCACTGTCGTTGCCCACGTGGGCATTGAAGTCACCCAGGAGAACAATGGAGTCCCCAGTCGGAGCACCATCCAGCACCCCTCCCAGGGACTCCAAGAAGGCCGGGTACTCTGCACTGCTGTTCGGCCCGTAGGCCGAGACAACAGTGAGGCACCTGTCCCCGACCCGAAGGCGCAGGGACGCGACCCTCTCGTTCACCGGGGTGAACTCCAACACATGACGACTGAGCTGAGGGGCTATGAGCAAGCCCACACCAGCCCGCCGCCTCTCACCGCAGGCAACGCCAGAGAAATGGAGAGTCCAGCCCCTCTCTAGGGGTTGGGTTCCAGAGCCCAAGCTGTGTATGGAGGTGAGCCTGGCTATATCTAGTCGGTATCTCTCAACCTCCCTCACAAGCTCTGGCTCCTTCCCTCCCAGCGAGGTGACATTCCATGTCCCAAGAGCTAGACTCTGCGTCCGGGGATCAGGTTGTCGGGCTCCCTGCCATCAACTGCCACCCAATCCACACTGCACCCGGCCCCTACGATTCCCTCGGTGGGTGGTGAGTCCACCGGAGGGCGGGCCCACGTCGCTCCTTCGGGCTGGGCCCGGCCGGACCCTGTGGGCATAGGCCCAGCCACCAGGCGCTCGCATTCGAGCCCCAACCCCGGGCCTGGCTCCAGGGTGGGGCCCCGGCTGCGCCATACTGGGCGACGTCACGTTCTTCCGATGTTTACTTTTCATAGGGGCTTCTGAACTGCTCTTAGTCTGGCCCGTCACCCAGGACCTGTTTGCCTTGGGAGACCCTACCAGGGGCATAAAGCCCCCGACAACATAGCTCCTGGGATCATTCGGGCACTCAAACTCCCCCACCATGATAAGGTGGCAGTTCAAGGGGGAGTACAACTAAGCATTTAGAAAAAAATTGAAAACTAATAAAAATTAGCAAACCTGCTCTAAAAACGAATTAAAACTACCTGAACCAGAGAAAAAAAAGTCCAAACTAAATAAAACTAAACTAGAATGAAAAATCCAAAACTATTAGAACCTTGGTACCAGGTAGTTTTCCTGGAGGCCGTTTCCATTACAGAACAGTACTGATCTATTGGACCCACTGCTGCCATTGTGGTGCTTTATGGAATGATATTCGCTGTTTTATTTCTTCAGCTTCTCCTGGCGTTTGCATGAAGGTCCTGTGGTAACCGTGTGCTGTCGTCTGCTCCCAGAGTTGCTGATAAACTCACTCGCTGCTTGTGTCAAGCTCACGCTGAATCTTTTCATCACCCACCAAGGACAGAAAAGTCTGAACCTCCTGGACCGACCACGGTGTTGTTTTTTGGGCTGTCAACATGGATGTATTTAGCCTACCGATATATTAACTGTCAACTTCCGAATCTGGTTTGGTAAAAATGGCGGGCTGCGCATTGATGACGCAATGATGCAGCAACAACTCTGACCAATCAGTGGTCTGCAGTGTTTACACATTTTAGTATCTCTTCATCCATTTTGGAACCTCAGCCATAGGACAGGGTACCAGATTCCAGGTACTTTTACGTAAAGAAAACGCAAAAAGGCTGAGTCAAGTCGAGCTGGTTCCACATAGTGGAAATGCAGCTTATTATACACTGAACAAAAATATAAACGCAACACTTTTGTTTTTCTCCCATTTTTCATGAGCTGAACTCAAAGATCTCAGACTTTTTCTCTGTTCACTAAAGGTCTATTTCTCTCAAATATTGTTCTTAAATCTGTCTAAATCTGTTAGTGAATGCCTCTCCTTTGCCAAGATTTTACTGTATTGGGGGTGGGGGGGTGGGGGTATAAAAACCAGTCAGTATCTGGTGTGACCACCATCTGCCTCAGTCCAACACATCTCCTTCATAGAGTTGATCAGGTTGTTGCTGTTGGTGGTCTGTGGAATGTTGGTCCACTCCTCTGGGCCCAGCTGGTGGATACTGAACTGGAACACGCTGTCGTAAACGCCGATCCAGAACATCCCACACATGCTCAGTGGGTCACATGTCTACTGAGTATGGTGGCCATGCAAGAACTGGGATGTTTTCAGCTTCCAGGAGATGTGTTCAGATCCTTCAACATGGGGCCGTGCATTATCGTGGTCCATCATGAGGAGATGGTGGTGGATGAACGGCATAACAGTAGACCTGAGGATCTGGTCACACTGTCTGTGTATTTAAAATGACACCAACAAAAGGCACCTGTGGTGGTTGAACATAACATACGCCTGCCCATACCATAACCACTAGAGCTGGGTAAAAAAACTGATTTACTCAATCTTAGATGGATCTCATTTTAATTTTATGTAATCGATTAATAGTGGATGAGATCGATTTTTCAGAACAGGACTGGGAGTACGCGGAACCACGGGTGGCCCCGTCTTGTGAACCCCTGGGGAAGACTTGGTCTCGCTCGCAAAAAAGACGTAGAAAAGACGCGGAAAAGATGCGGTGGGGCAACCTCCTCCACTGGAGGTCCTCTGGCCTCAAAGTCAAACCCGCAGTGTGAAGGAAGTGGCCGCCCGGCGAGATGCGGAGGCCGGTCGTTGTTGGAATATTAGCTTGGATCCATACTGTCACCTATGACAGAGTATGGAGTTAGAGCAAGAGGAAAGGACGATGTCTGACTGCTCCCCTCCCCCCCCGGAACAACATTCATGGAGCGCACCAACCCCCCCACCCCCCCACTCCGACCAACAATCCTGGAGCGCAACCCCCCCCCCCAACCCCCAGTGAGTAGAACCCTCCAGCCATTAAACAGAATAAAGATGACGAAGTCCATTCTGAGCCACTGTAGATACATGGCAATGGTTCTGTCCCGTTCATTATTTCAATTATTTCACAGAAGATTCAGCAATTTACTGCTGAAATGTCAGATTTATTTCCTTTCTAATATCAATATTGATACCAGTCATGTGTTGAATGACTGCGGTACTCAAATAATCAGGTTACAACTCAAAATTGTACTTTGGTATCATTAAATTAATCTGAATCAATCAATTAATACTGAATCGAATCTATATTGAATCGAATCGAATCAAATCATGATTAATCAATTTAGAACCTTATGAATCAAAATCAAATCGATAATGGAAATTGGCCATGATACCCAGCCCTAATAACCACCATGGACCACCATAACCCCACCATGGGCCACCATAACCTCAACATGGACCACCATAACCTCAACATGGGCCACCATGGACCACCATAACCCCACCATGGGGCACCATGGACCACCATAACCCCACCATGGGCCACCATAACCTCAACATGGACCACCATAACCCCAACATGGGCCACCATAACCTCAACATGGGCCACCATGGACCACCATAACCCCACCATGGGGCACCATGGACCACCATAACCCCACCATGGGCCACCATAACCTCAACATGGACCACCATAACCCCAACATGGGCCACCATAACCTCAACATGGGCCACCATGGACCACCAAAACCCCACCACTGACCACCATAACCTCAACATGGGCCACCATGGACCACCATAACCCCACCACAGACCACCATGGACCACCATAACCCCACCATGGGCCACCATAACCTCAACATGGGCCACCATGGACCACCAAAACCCCACCACTGACCACCATAACCCCACCAATGACCATCAAAACCCCAACATGGACCACCATTGACCACCATAACCCCACCATGGGCCATCATGGACAACCATAACCCCAACATGGACCACCATAACCCCACCATGGACCACCATAACCCCATCATGGGCCACCATAACCCCACCATGGACCACCATGAACCACCATAACCTCACCATGGACCACCATAACCCCACCATGGGCCACCATAACCCCACCATGGACCACCATAACCCCATCACGGGCCACCATAACCCCACCATGGACCACCATGAACCACCATAACCCCACCATGGACCACCATAACCCCACCATGGACCACCATAACCCCATCATGGGCCACCATAACCCCACCATGGACCACCATGAACCACCATAACCCCACCATGGACCACCATAACCCCACCATAGACCACCATGGACCACCATATCCCCATCATGGGCCACTCCATTCACAACGCTGACATCATCAAACCACTCACCCACACCACACCATCCACGCTGTCTGCCATCTGTCCTGGACAGTGAAAACCAGGGTTCATCCATGAGGAGAACACCTCTCCAAAGTGACAGACACAATCAAATGTCAGCATTTATCCAAAAAAGTCGTTTATGACGACGTACTGCAGTCAGGTGGAGACCCCAGTGAGGATGTTGAGAATGCAGAGGAGCATCCCTCAGACAGTTTCTGACAGTTTGGGCAGAAATTCTTTGATTATTCAAACCGACTGTTGCAGCTGTCCAGGTGGATGGTCTCAGATGATCCTGGAGGTGAAGATGCTGGATGTGGAGGTCCTGGGCTGGTGCGGTCACATGTGGTCTGTGGTTGTGAGGCCGGTTGGATGTACTGTCAAATTCTCTGAAACACCTTTGGAGATGGCTTATGGTAGAGACATGAACATTCAGTTCACAGCCAGCAGCTCTGGTGGACATTCCTGCAGTCACATGACCATTACACACCCTCAAAACTTGCGACACCTGTGTCATTATGCTGTGATTAACCTGTGGTCTTTTATTGTGTCCAGCCTAACGCCCACCTGTGCATTGACCCTGCTGTCTAATCAGCATCTGAATCTGCCACAGCTATAGGTGGATGGATTATATGGGCAGAGGAGAAGTGTTCACTAACAGATTTAGACAGATTTAAGAACAATGTTTGAGAGAAAAAGGCCTTTTGTGAACATAGAAAAAGTCTGACATCTTTGAGTTCAGCTCATGAAAAACAGGAGCAAAAAGAAAAGTGTTGCGTTTCTATTTTTGTTCAGTGTATTATGGATAATTTTATCTGAACACCAGGAGCAGCACCACACCTCCATCAGACCTCCTCCTGTCATATACCTATAAATACCTTCCCGCCCATCAATCCTGTTTGTCCCCCCGCCCCCCCCCCCCATTCTTCTGTCTGTCTTCCGCCTGGTGTTAACTGAACCTGAGTTACTGTAGACCTCTGTAGAAGCCTTCCCCAGACCACATCCCCTCGATCTCCTACTTCACCAGTCGCCATCCTGATCACTGCCACAAACATCCATTTGTAACAGTAAATAAACACTGATTTCATCCATTTGAGCTTGAGATCCTTGCTTGTGAAATAACATTTTTGTGTAAAAATGAAGCTAAATACTGCTGTTTTATCATCTGCCTTGTTGCTAGTCTGTGGATTTTGCCACATTTCCATTACGTGGTACCGGCTTGACTTGACTCAACTCTGCCTTTTTGCATTTCCATCACGAAAAGGACCTCGAATCTACTTTTTTGGTCTCACCTCTGCTGAGGTTCCTAGACTGGGGAACAGATACTAAAACATGACGTGTACACACTGCAGACCACTGATTGGTCAGAGTTGTCTCTGTAACCTGCTGTTTTACAAAAAACAGATGCAGAAGTTGACAGTAAATATAGCGGTAGGTTAATCCACTTGATGACAGCCTGTAAAACTACACCATGGTCGGAGGAGATTCAGTCTTAGGAGGCTGACGTATAAATTCAGCATGAGCTTGATGAGACAACATGCAATGAGCGAGTTTATCAGCAACTCTCTGAGCAAACGACACGGAAGTAACGCGCCGCATCGCTATGACAACCAGGTACTGTAAAGTCTGTAGTATCCTGTAATGGAAACGGTCTCCAGGAATAGTACCTGGTACCCGAGTCGAGTCGAGCCGGTTCCACATAGTGGAAATGCAGCATTGGAGACATGGGCGTGTGCAGTGGCAGCTCACCAATAGAAGGCGGCAGGGCACCACCTCACCTGTCTCACATGAAGAAGAAGACAGTAAAAATCACATTAACTTATTTAATAAAAACAATAATATTTAAATAAACAAGCTACATATGAAACAGCCTGTGAATGTATAATCTGCATTTAGGTGGAGTTTAAAAATGTTTTGGTTCATTTAGTGAGCAGGCAAGTGACGAGTTTCCTGTTTGAGGCGCAAAAATCTGCGCCCAAAACTCTGCGTTTACCGTAATACACTCTTGTTATAAATGACGTGTGCCGTACTGCCTGTAATTTTCAGGAACTGCAGAGGTCTGGAATCCAGTTCTAAACAGACGGGTTGATTAATATGGATAATACTAAAGCCAAGCATCATGGGTTTCATATGTGTTGGATGTTATCAGGTCCAGACGGCTCCTGTCATCATTCCACTGGTTTATAATGTAATGCAAAGTGGAGAACCAGTTCAGATTCAGGAGCTATAGATATAATTACACCTACTGATACCCACTTAAGGGGCTGAGAACATTCTGGCTCTACTCAGTCCAGTTTCTTTTAACTGACAAAGATAATCATTTGCTTTTGTAGTTTTCTAGTTCACTCTGTACAAACACATTCTGATCATCATATGCTTTTTACCTCATCAAACTGAATGTGAAAGTCCTCATTCCCAGGGAATCCACCTCCGATATCTAAAAGTCTCATCTGAAATCCCAGCAAAATCTGAAACAAAGATATCAGTCAGTCAATACTGCTACAACACAATCTAAAAAGTACTGAAACCGTTTCTAAAAGTACTGAGGTCAGTACCTGAAGCCTATCCCAAAACAAAACAGAACAGTGTGTTTAAAATGATGTTCTAATCGTCATGTTTTATTTGTTTTTTGTTTTTTTTTTGATAATCTTGTTTTTGGTGGAGGATGAGGATTTCAAACCCTTCACCATAAACACAGTAGAAAGACTATAAAGACAGATGTCATATATGCTGTGGTTAATACTGAGGCCTGATCCATTACAGGTGTGATCTGTACTGACAGGTACAGCAGTAAGTGACAATGGGAATTCAAGAAGAAAACATATTTATTAATCATGTTCCATTATTGTAAAAGCAGAAATGTACAGCATGTGTGTATTCTTTTTATTTGATGCTTTTGGCAGGAAATGACCTCTCTACTCACCGCTGTGTCAAAGACGTGCCGAGCATCTTCAATGGCCTGTCTGTACGCCGAACTATCCGTACATCCACTACCTACATGGAAACTGACCCCCATCACCTCTAAGTCCAGCTCTTTACATCGTTCCAGCAGCTTCTCAACCTTTGACAGTTTGGCTCCAAACTTTTGGTTCAGTCTTACTGCTGACTTGGAGTCATCCACTGAGATTCGCAGAACTAGTCTAGAAAGTTCGGTGTTAACCAGCGCTGAACAGACGATTCACACAACGATCTGATCAATGAAACACTTCGTGTTTACTTACTTCGCTTTGGTGTGACAAGCAGAAACCTTCAGGAGTTCCTCCTCACTGTCAAAAGTCATCATGTCCACTCCTCGAGTACAGGCATATTTGATGTGGGATTGTGGTTTTGTTGTATGAGCATAAATGATTTGATCAGGAGTGGCTCCAAGAGACAAGGCCAACTCAATCTCACCCTGTCATCGACCACAATATGTTTAAAATGTGCAACGAAATAAGAGGAAAACATCTGCAAATAAAGACTGTGGACGACATAAACCACAGTGTTGGATTGTACCTTACTGGCACAGTCAAAGCCGGTACCCAGAATCCTCAGCACCCTGATAACTGCCGGGGTGCTGTTGCACTTCACTGCATAGAAAGGCTTCACTCGAGGTAGATTCCTCAACCATCTGATGTGCTTTTGGAACAGATCATCCAAATTTGCCACAAAGAATGGCACTTCACTGTCCTGAATAAATGAAGCAGAATTCACTTGTATGAATGTATTAATGACACAACTGAAGGTATATGTGTGTGATACTCACCACAGAATGACGCTCTTTAATTTTATCATCCATGAAATCACTGATGGATTTGGTAGCATCTAAAATTTCAATGTCACACTTTTCAGTGAACAAAACATCCATGACTGATGTGTTTGTGGACGCAGGAGCTGCAAGAAAGAGATAAAAGCAGGAGAATATAAGAGAGTGTAACATAAACCAACATGAACACACACTGGGGTTGGTCTCCTTACCAGTATCCTTCTCCATATTCACGACTTGAAGTATTTTCAAAGGGAAGTGCTAATACAAGTCTGAAGAGGCGTAAGTAGAGTCAAATACAGTTTGAGTCTATCAGTGTGTGTCATGTCCACACCTACTTCATTAACCCTCCTACATGTTCATTTCCCAGAAATACTAATGACGAGTCAATAGGCTGTTTGCACGTTTACCCATCCACAGGTTGTCGCAAACATGACACGCCTCTTATGGTCATAGTCAAAATGACTCGATCCATATCAATCAAAAGGATTGAAGCAAAAGTTAAAAAGACCAGTGTTAGTAAAATTCTAACCAAAGTTGGGCTTTTCTCCATCTCTTACTTGTGAGGTCAGTCTGCCTCAGCTGTTCTCTGCACACTCCGTCCACATCACTGCGCTCCTTCTGAAACTGCACATCTGATAAAAAACAAGAAAAATAACACAATTAATAAAACACCTACAACATATCAAAGTAAAATGAGATTAAAATGAGAAATTATTCTTCTTATTAAGAAAGTAAAAACAAAAAACACTGAATAAGTATTCAGTCCATTATTTACAAATTATCCATAGCTGTGATAAAGAACATACACAAGACACAGACAAAGAAGATCTGAAGTTCTAAAGTGGTCAGTTAATCTGCTGTGTTTATGATCTGATGACAGAGAGGATGAAAATGTTCAGTATGTGCAGAAAGGTAAACCACGGTAAACTCAAACAAAAGGGGAGTTGGTCTGGATTCCAGTCTATGTACTCAGACCCAAAGATGACACAGATTTAATCTGTGTGTGAACTCAAAGGTTTGACGTCTTTTTACAGATTGGTTTGAACACTTGTATGTCTGTTACATTTTTAAAGAAGCCAATGACATGATTACTTAGAATAAATCACAGAAAGCATCAGTTGGTTTCAAACAGGAATTGAGTGTTAACTATAGACCACATTTTAGTATTAAAATTGGATCTTTGACATGATACATTTTATTCAAATGAGTTGAAGTGTTTTTAATGCTTGGCATAAACGTGCTGTGATTGGATACGCCTGACCACATCTGGAGGTAGTCTTACTGAAACTGTATTCATATCTTAGGAAGGTGTCATCACAGTCTGTACAGAGTACTTACATCTGTACCATAGTGTGTGCTCACAGATAACACATGTAGAGCTGCAACCGATTAATCGACTAGGTGCTTGAAGCGAATGCAAAAATTCCCGATTCGATTAATCGACTCGAATTGATTGAAGGAAAATATTCTATTGCAGTTTTCCTGAATTGAAGCTTCTTTGTGCGTCACAATAAGT
The DNA here is from genome assembly GCF_902148855.1 of Sphaeramia orbicularis. Classification (NCBI taxonomy): domain Eukaryota; kingdom Metazoa; phylum Chordata; class Actinopteri; order Kurtiformes; family Apogonidae; genus Sphaeramia; species Sphaeramia orbicularis. The sequence goes on from NC_043962.1 coordinate 56,967,407, forward strand.
GTCCGTGTGAAACACAACAGTGGAACCAATGTTTAACAGCAGAGAAATGAAGGAAACAAAGCTGTGATTCAGGAGAACTGTGGTTGAATGATTTTTTTGGATCATTTTGAGTCAATTAATTGGTTGCAGCTCTACATGTATATGTGTCAGTCCTACATCATGATTCTCTCATAATGTCTGAATAACAAACTGTAGAGAAGAAACTTCACTTATGAACCTCCTCTTTATCTATGACTGAGTGCTGTTATAAAGTTTTGTAGCTGTGTTTTTGGTATTAACACATTTACAAGTGATATTTTATCTTAGACAATGTACGTAGTTTACTTTTCATTCTATTTCTACTAGAGAATAGAGCAGGTGGGGGAAACAGCTGAAGGTTTCAGCAGATTTTTGGACCACTGTGGTGACCTCAAATACATCTGTGATGTCTGCAGGGTCAGTACTGCGCTGCACATCCACCAGAAACCCATGAAAGGATCAGCATCGGACCAGAGTTAGTTCAGATTTTAGACATTCTGTCTTCATTAACCCAACACCAACACTAGGGTTAGGGTTATCATCCTGTGAAACATGGTTCTAATGGAAGACACACTGAAGGTGATGTAGTCGTTTCTATATTCATATGTAGGGGTTCTACAGCCTCCACATGCTCCACCACAGTTCAGTTCTGTTTTTACTGACTTCTGTTACACCAACCCCTCACATCCACTGTACTGTCTCAAAAGATATCAGTTAATAATAGGGCGGGGTCAAGGGCATCACAGATGGACCGCCCATTATTTTTGGATTCATAACTTTTGAACCAGACCAGTTTCAGACAAATATTCCAAATAATTGTTAAGGTCTCAATAAACCCTTTTTCTGTTTGTACACAATGATGACGTAGAACGTATGCGTGCGCATTATGGCAGTGAAAGTATGGCGGAGATAAACAGCTTGTCAAGCTGTGCAAGGGGATTATCGACTAAAGATCACAAATGTGACCTGAACAAGTTGACTTTGACAAATGGTGTCCGACTGCCAGATCCGTGTTCTATTAACGAGTGGGTTGAAGATGTTACCAAGTGGACAAATAAACAGTGGCCAGATCTATACAGATATTTAGTTGAGAAACCAAGCGTGTACACCAGAGAGAAAGTGCAAGTGTAGAAGTCCCTGGATGCATATGAATACGTAGTCTGTGCTCATGTACACAACCTCAAATACCATGACATAGACTCAGAGTTTTGTGTTTTGAAATTGGAAGTTCTCCCTAGTCAAAGACAACCATGTGTGAAGGTTGGGTTATAATCAACCAACGAGAAAACTACGTCCTCTCAGTGAACTGCACCTGTAGGGGGGGGAAGTAGTCTTTGTGTGTTGTTGGCTTGTAGGTAACAGGTCACTAATGTAAACAAAGCTTTCCCGGAAAATGGAAGAGTAGATAGATAACCTTACCAGATAAAAAGTGAGCACTGCAGACGCCAGCATTTGTGATTCTGTCCTCATTCCAGTCCACACATTTAATCGCCTGCAGCCACAGACAGCCGTATATGCAACAGGCAGACATGCCGGTACTGGGACAGTCTGTAGAAGTCTGCGAACCTGTGGTTTCCTCACCTGTCAGTCAGAACCACTGGAGAACAGCTCCACTTCTGTAGCCAAGATGCTTGCGCAACATTATGTAGGTCATTCCAGAGTTGGAGGACATTTTATGTCCCACCCATCAAATTTTAAACAATGCATGTACAAAATACCGAGGTGAAGTTAGCAGCGGGTTGGATATTCGACGGACATTCAAAACCCATGGCCTTAGGGACTACCAATAAATTACTGCTCTTAATGGTTTTCTTCAATAGATTCTCAGTCATGTGACCCAGACTCCAAACCTGTCTCAAATTATTATAATAAAGAGGACCTTTAGGAAACACCACTTAATATTTCTCTCCAGTCTATATTAATATTTTTTATGAATATTATTCATATTTTTTACAAAAAATGTCTCTTTTTCTTCAGTGGATTCTTAGAAAAAAATGACTTTTATTTTAAAATATGAATAATATTCATAAAAAATATTAGTATAGACTGGAGGGAAATATTAAGTGGTGTTTCCTAAAGGTCCTCTTTATTATAATAATTTGAGACAGGTTTGGAGTCTCTGGGTCACATGACTGAGAATCTATTGAAGAAAACCATTAAGAGCAGTAATTTATTGATAGTCCCTAAGGCCATGGGTTTTGAATGTCCGTCGAATATCCAACCCGCTGCTAACTTCACCTCGGTGTACAAAATACTAAAACATGGAGTTTCTGTGTAAATTTCCTTGTTCTGAGACCAAATCTAAAAAAAACGAGGAGAAAAGAATGTTTGTAAAGAGTTTTAAAAATACCAAATAAGTCTGGAGTACCCCCTAAAATGCCATTTTTCACTTGTCCCAACCCCCTGATGACCAAATTGAATCTCAAATAAAACAGTTAAAATTAAATTGAAATGTCATTTTTTTGGTATGACTAGTTTCATTGGTGTCTCTTGTAATTGCAGGAACATTTTTTTTAATAAACATAATATTTTAAATAATTATTATACATGGAACCTGTGTCCCACAACATGCACTCAACCCTGTTACCCATAATCTTTTAGCATGGTAGAAGAAGAAGAAAGCAGTGAATCACATGATATGCTGGAACTGACATCATCAAACAGTCTTCCAAAAGAATGAGTAGAGCAAAGGTATGTCCTCTCCTCTATTTTTCATATTTTCATAAGACTGTGAGCCTTGATTGAATGTCTCACTCTACCTCACTCAACCCTGTTACCCATATTAATAGGATAAGACTAATTCTTTTTGATTTTTTCTTTACTTATTTACATAAGTCAGTGTGTCCTCTTGGTCAGCAGTAACAGCTAGCTAAGTAGCTAGCTTCTATGCCTGAGAAAAAGCTAACATTAGTCTGGATTTACAACCCTGTTACTCACAACCCTGTTACTGTGATTAGAGTAACAGGGTTGCACTACATTAACAGGGTTGCATCTCCTCCAGTTTACTCAGACTTTACAAACTATTATTATGGTTCCAGTCAATAATTTACATTATCTGAGACAGAATTTAGTTAATCCACATACTGTAAACACATTCCTGAATTTTCCAGACTACTGTTTCCTTTTATTTCCTAATGGTAGTCCAAATAGATTATGGTTGCAGCAGCTACCCTGATGGGATTCTTAACTTGACTTAAATCAAACTATATATAAACAGTGAGTTACAATTCATAATAGGGGACACTAAATGAAGTTAGATCATTTTTTTTCTAACAGTGTGGCCCACCATTGAGTGCTGCTGAAAAGCAGAGATGCCACCGTGCCAAGTGTGATGCTGATGTACAGAGGAGACAACAGTGTTTACTAAAAGAAAGACAGAAATGAAGGAAAGATGGAGAAACAGGAGAGAAGTTGCTTCAAAAAGACCGCAGTGAGAGAGGACAGCATGCCCAACGAAAAAAGTGGAGAGAGGCTCATAAGAGTAAAGCCAGGAGAACGTTACCTGAAGGGTTAATAATGGGGGGGGGGCTTAATATCAAATACCACATTAGCCCTGATTTTCTGATGCAACAAGATGTTCTAAGCACTCCTGTGGAATTTTTTTGAAATTTTCATCCAAACCCCCCCTACCCAGAAAACTACTTTTTTTAATTACCACTTTCCCAGCTTCTTCACTCTTTTGTCCGGTGCAATGTATAAATCTGTTCATGATGGGACATTTAATGATCTTATAAGTGCCATATTGTATCGTAAGAGTACTTTGTACTGTGAAAAGTCTAATGTCAAGGTCATGTTGTAGGTTAAAGGTCACCAAAATGCCTAGTTTTTTTCAAAAATTCATACCATTCTGACATTTGATCAAATCTGTCCTCAGTTCTGTTCCTCTGGTTTCCTGGTGGGACCCCCCAGGCCTTTGGCCCTTTAAAGACACATTACAGACTAAATATTAAAACATGTACTTTACATTTGAATTTGCTGCCATTAGTGTGACGGGAAACACATTCATTCATTCATTCATTCATTTTCTGAACCCACTTTATCCTCACTAGGGTCACAGGGGCGGAGCCTATCCCAGCTACTGATGTGCGAAGGCGGGGTTCACCCTGGACATGTGACCAGTTCATCACAGACTGAACATATAGAGACAAACACACTGTCACATTCACACCTATGGGGGATTTAGATGAACCAGTTAACCTATCAGAGCATGTGTTTGGATGGTGGGAGGAGCCAGAGGACCCGGAGAGAACATGCAAACTTCACACAGAAAGGTCCCACCCCCATGGACTGGTGTTAGAATGGAACCCAGGACCTTCTGTCTGTGAGGCACCAGGTCTATCCACTGCACCACCCACAACAGAACATATACATGTAAATGTCAAAGTCATGTGAAACTACTGTTTGTTCTTTTTTTCATGTCTGTGTGGAGAATACATGAGTGAACAGTTCTGTTTAATGTGTCTGACTGAATGTCAGTTGTTTGTGGTCAGTAGATGTGTTCTGAGGAGAGAACCTGAGCCCAACATTTGGAAGAACCCACATGAACAGCTTCATTCCATCAAATATGCATTTGGACCATTTGGGTGACCTTTGACCTAGAATTTGACCCTTGACTCTACACCTTTGGTAGTGCACAGCACTCTGAAGACATGACATGTCTGACAAAAAAACATTTAAGGCCCAGCATGAGCAGATTGTTTCACTGTACTTTATCAAAAGTGAAGAAGGTTTGAAAGTTGACAAAAACCCCACGTTTTCAGGGTTGAAAAAGTGTGTGTGTGTGTGTGTGTGTGTGTGTGGGGGGGGGGTTTGGATGAAAAAAAAAAAAAAAAAAAAATACACAGGAGTACTTAGAACATCTTGTTGCATCAGAAAATCAGGGCTAAAGTTGAATGTGAAAATTTTCCTGAAATAACACCCCCCCCCCCCCACATTATTATTATTATTATTATTGTTTGTTTGTTTGTTTGTTTTTTTTGGGGGGGGGGTTGTTATTTGAGAAACAGTGCTGACAGAAAGTATTAAAAGTTATTCAAAGAATACTTTGGTGTCTTGAGCATTTGTCACTTTTATATAATGATCTATAATCAGAAATAATGTAGCTGTTACTTCATACAACCCTGTTACCCTAATTTCAACCCTGTTACATATCATTTTAATCGAAAATAATCATAAATTACTTTCCCAGCTCAAAAGGGTTTGACCCATTGCCCTTTAAAGAGTTTATGTAATTATATGCAAAATGTGTCAGAGTAAATATTGTAAAATAAATACTGAAACTGTTAAAGTGAAACATGCCAATATTGAAAAGTTGGACGAGACAGATTTTGAAAGTTGCTAAAATTAATTTAAATCAAGTCATATGTGAAACCAAATGGTTATTCAGAGAGAATGTTACTTTCTTTACTTAATGGAAAAGGAATTACATTTAAGAAATGAATTAATGCACTTTTTTCAGGTTCCTTAAGTAAGTAAGTAAGTAAAGTAAAGTAAATTTTATTTATAGAGCACTTTTCACAGACAGAGTCACAAAGTGCTTTATCAATTCAAATCAGAATCAAATTAAGTTTACAGAGACCCAACAGAATCCTTCAGGAGCAAACACTTGTGATTGGTGACAGTGGAAGGAAAAACTTCCCTTTAACGGCAGAAACCTGGAGCAGACCCAGACTCCTGAAGGATGGACGACTGACAGGACCAGGTGGGGTTAAAGAGAGAGAGAGAGTAAAGGAGGAGAAAAGAGAGAGCGATAGAGATATAGAGAGACTGGGGGGGGGGATGACACATGGAGTACGTTATGATGAATACAGAGTGTAGTCAGTCTGTGGTGGTCCTGGGTCAGGTGGGAGACTAAAAAGCCTTTTTGAACAGGAGGGTTTGGAGGTGTTTCTTAAAGCTCTGTACAGAGTCCATGGACCGTAGGTGTAGAGGCAGGTCATTCCATAGACGTGGTGCCACAGCTTTAAAAGACCTGTCACCGCGTGTGCTAAAACAGGTCCGTGGAACCATCAGCAGGTGCTGTCCTGAAGACCTCAAGCTACGAGTCGAGCTGTAGGGCTGGATCAGGGAAGCAATGTATGCAGGGGCCTGGCCATGTAGGGCCCGGAAAGTTAGCAGAAGAATTTTGAAATGAAGACGATATAGAACAGGGAGCCAGTGGAGAGATTTAAGGATGGGAGTGATGTGGGTTCTCCTGTTTGTGCGGGTCAGGAGCCTTCAGCAGAGTTCTGGACAAACTGTAGACGGGCCAGCTCCTTCTTGTTAAGCATGTAAACAGGCTGTTGCAGTAGTCTAAGCGAGAAGATACGAAAGCGTGAACGATCATCTCGAGCTCATTTGTGGACACCATAGATCTGAGTTTGGAGATGTTGCGTAGGTGGAAGAAACAGTTTTTGACTAGGTGTTTGGAGTAGAATTCTAAAGACATGTCCTGGTCAAAGATGACACCCAGATTCCTCAGTTTTGTCTTTACCGAGGAACTCAGGTCTCCAAGGTGATGTTTGATCCCTGGGATTCCTTAGTGTTGGTAACAGGGTTGCACCAAGTATTACAAACACCAAATAAATCATGTAATAAAAATTGTACCATTGATGTGTAAGCTCAGCCAATCAAGCCTTTGATAGTTTATTATCTATTATTGATGAATATATAATGGAAAACTAGAAAAGTGAAGGTTTATTTTTCAAGAATTTTGAAGCCCAAATGTCCTCCAATTCTGGAATGACCCATGTAACGTAGGCTGAAAAAGGGTCTATGGCATCTGAAACTGACACAAAGGGCAAAATTTGATTTCAAATATTTTTAAATGAAAAATATCAAAAACTACTGCGTCACAGACGGACAAAAAAATTATGTCTATTTTTGGCAAGAATTCCAAAGTTCTCCAAAGTGAAGTTCCTCTGACATTTTCCTCCTTAGATGTACTCAGTGTAAACCTTAAACCCTCTATTTTACCACCCAGTAATTGGTTATAGAGGAAAAAAAATATCAGATCAAACCTAAATAGACAGAGTTTAGACAAATGGCAGCATCATGGATGGACAAGAGAAGTAAACATAAAATTGCACATTTTTATTTCAATTATCAATATCATAAACATTTATTTACAATATTTACAACATACAAATAATATTAACATTATATTCAAATGTATTTTGAATAGATATATGCATTTATTAATTTTAAACACTGTGTTTAGAATATGACATAAATAATATAATAGTCAAATATCAATGTATTTGGAATAAATGTAGTTTGTTTATAGAGCTTATAAAATGAATCCAGAATGACGGCACTAAACTGGGTCACTTGACAAACATTCACTCTCACAAAACTACTGTAGCCCTTCTTTACTCAGGCGTTAAATGACTGGGCTGTGGGTTCTTCAACTGTGTACTCTCATAAAAAAAAAATAAATAAAATTAAAAAAATATATACACATATATACAGGGTGGGGAAGCAAAATGTACACTGAACATTTAGTTGTTTTTTCTCAGCACGCACTACGTCAGTTGTTTTGAACCCAAACATATACTGATGTCATAATCATACCTAACACTATTATCCATACCTTTTCAGAAACTTTTGCCCATATGAGTAATCAGGAAAGCAAACGTCAAAGAGTGTGTGATTTGCTGAATGCACTCGTCACACCAAAGGAGATTTCAAAAATAGTTGGAGTGTCCATAAAGACTGTTTATAATGGAAAGAAGCGAATGACTATGAGCAAAACTATTACCAGAAAGTCTGGAAGTGGAGGAAGCAACAAAAAACGTACCAAAGCTTTTATTAAAGCTCTCAAATCCAAAATCCTAAAGGATCCAAAATCCATGAGAAAAATGGCAATTGAACTTAAGGTAGTGTCATGTCGGCTGTTGGACTTTGTCTGTCTTTTCTGTTTTGTTTGTCGTTTCCTGTTTTATTTTGTTAAGTTTCCTCATGTGTCTTGTCTGTTGTCTTTACTTCCTCTCCCTGATCGTGTTCACCTTTTCCCTGATTACCTGACTCCTCCCTGATTATCTCCACCTGTGTCTCATTGTCTTCCCACCCTCCTGTGTATTTAAACCCTCAGTCTTCCCCTGTTCAGTTGCCAGTTTGTGCTCTACAACTCGTTTGTGTTCACTTACCAGCGTTTCTTGGATCCTGTTTGTTTGTCTGCCGTGTTTGACCTGTTTTCGTCCCTCGACCACCGATTCAGCCTGTTCCTATCCTGCCTGCCTGTTCCCGGCCTGGTTCGTTTACCCGACTCTGTCTCTGCCTGCTCCCTTTAAATACCTCAGCCTCCAACGATCACCTGTGCTTCGACCTCCGCCTGGATTACTACCATGAGTTAGCCTGTCCCCAATGTACCGTTGCCTGTATGACTGTCTTTCCGTGTATGACCTGGCTTGTATATTGACCTCCCTCTGTCTGTCCCTAGTGGGGATTCCGTTGGGGTTTTCCCGGCTCGGCCCAGCCGACCGCCTGTCGTTACCACCCGTAGCCCAGACGTTTATCCCCGGAACCAGAGGCTCCACAGGAATTATATATTCTCTGTGTTGTTCCATTTTCCCTGTTAAAGTGTTTAATAAAAACACTAAACCTTATTGGTTTCTCGTGGTCTTGCTTTTGGGTTCAGCCTTTGTACTCAGCCTTTTACAGGTAGACAACAAGACCGTTAGAAATGCAGTAAAATATGATTTGAAGTTAAAATCTTACACAAGAACACCAAAACACTTGTTGACAACAGCAACAAATCCAGCTTTAGCAAATTTTGGGAATCATGTTTATGGCCGCCTTCTAGCCCAGATCTAAACCCTCTGGATTCTGCTGTTTGGGGCGTTTTAGAACATGCTACCAATAGAACACCACACAGCAATGTTGACTTTGTTAAAGATACTATTAAAGAAGAATGGGAGAAGTTGTCACCCCAATATTTGAGGAACACTTGCGCAAGTTTCAGGAAGCGTGTGAAGGCAGTTATTGAGAAAGAAGGAGGACACATAGAATAAAAACATTTTCTATTATGGACATTTTCTTGTGGCAAATAAATTCTCATGACTTTCAATAAACTAATTGGTCATACACTCTTTCAATCCCTGCCTCAAAATATTGTAAATTTTGCTTCCCCACCCTGTGTATGTATGTATGTATATATATATATATATATATATATATATATATATATATATATGTAGTTGTCCTCAAAACTGTTCATACCCCATGAAAAATAACATTCTTTTTCAGATTCTTCATTTGTAAAAGCTGTTAGGTTGGTACTTCCTGTGCATCTTTTGTCTACTTGTTGCTATGTACAAATTCACATATGGGTTGGCTAAACCTCATTTGCATAATAATAGATATGGCCCAAAATTCCTTTTTGCAGATGTTCAGAATTATTCATACCCCTGACAATATCTCAACAAAAATGTCCTTTGTTGATAAAGCCCATTGTTTTCACTTCCTGCGAATGTGCTAATCTTTGTCCTAGAGTCATTTCAAGATGTTCCAATGGAATAAATACCTTTTTTGTTGCCCAAATGTTAAACAATGATAGGAAAATAGCACCTTTCCATATGGGTATAAATAGAGGAAATGTGTTCTGATCATTCTCAGTTTCTGATCATCATGGCCAAGAGGAAGGAGCTCAGTGAGGACCTACGTCGACGTCGTGTGCGTGCTCACAGTAAAGGAAAGGGTTACAAGGCTATTTCAAAGCAGTATAATGTCCCTGTGGCCACCGTTCAGAGCATAATCAACAAGCACAAGAGGTTCAACACTGTTAAAAACCTCAGTGGGCGAGCCAAGAAGTGTAAGGTGTCCCCCAGACTTGTCAGGAAAATCTGCCGAGAGGTCAACAACAACCCACGGACCACAACCAAGGCCCTAATTGAAACCCTTCACCACGCAGGGACGAAGGTGTCACGGTCCACCGTGGAGCGAATCTTGCACAGAGGAGGTCTGCATGGACGTAGGCCTCGGAAGACGCCGCTGCTCAAGAAAAAGCATCTGAAGACTCGCCTGGCCTTTGCTAGAGGTCATCTGAAGAAAGATCCCAGCTTTTGGTCAACCATCCTGTGGTCCGATGAGACGAAGTTGGAGTTATTTGGCCATATGAATGCAAGATACGTCTGGAGGAAGAAAGGAGAGGCATATAATCCGAAGAACACCGTGCCCACCGTCAAGCATGGTGGTGGAAACATAATGCTATGGGGATGCTTCTCTTCCAGTGGCACTGGGAACCTCGTCAAGGTCGAAGGAATCATGAGAAAGGAGGATTACATCAGGATCCTTGATGAAAACGTGAAGGAATCCGCTAAGAAACTCCAACTTGGCCACAATTGGAAGTACCAGCAGGACAACAATCCCAAGCACACCGCCAGCGTAGTGAAGAAATGGTTCAAGGACAACGGTATCAACGTCCTAGAATGGCCAAGTCAGAGTCCCGACCTGAATCCGATCGAAAACTTGTGGCAAGAGTTGAAGACCAGAGTGATGGCTAAGAAACCGACCAACCTGACCCAGCTCGAGGCTTTCGCCAAGGAAGTGTGGGCCAGCATCCCACAGGTGACATGCAGGAAGCTTGTGGAAACGTACAAGAATCGTCTAGAAGCAGTCATCAAAAACAAAGGCTATGCTATTGACTACTAAAGAAAGACATTGGACTCAGTAAATGTAGGGTATGAATAATTTTGAACATGGCATTTTTTGAAAATTCATGAATAAATTACTCCTGAAATGAATAATTTCTTGAATTGTGTATTGTTGTTATTCTTTCACTTGTTGGTCATATATAACTCATAAAAAAACTTGATAAAATGCATTAATTTCATCGCAAAAATAAAAAATCCCCAAAATTAACAAGGGTATGAACAATTTTGAGGACAACTGTATATATATATATATATATATATGTGTGTATATATATATATATATATATATATATATATATATATATATATATATATATATATATATAATTATTTTTTTAAACAAAAGTCAACAAGAGTTTGGACCAATAAAACGTGCCTTTAAACTACACTAAATGTTAAGTACTTACAGTAACACTCAATATAGAATGACACTGCACCAAAGTAACTCCAAAACACAAGGAAAAGTATTAAAATAACCCTCCCTTTAATAAGAAATATGATAAAATAAATAAAAACAGCAAGGCTTTAGTTTTCTGTTTCAAACAGGCAACACAGCAAGTAACAACCTTGTTTTACAAAAGAGAAATGATCCCCTGGTCACAGGTTAATAACTGGTTTATCAACTAGTCCTAAAGCCAGTAAACTAAACTAAATAACCCTACGTTGCAGGCCTGTGTCGTTAGCTCGTGCACGCAGACCAAAAACTTCAGGGTCGCTTCACTCTTGGAGCACAATAAAATAAAATCAGGTTCCTTGAGTTAGCGCAGATCCCACCAGATGTGTCCAGATCCTGCGGTCTTTGTCTCATGATGAAAGTGGAATGGCGCCTCCGGTCCACAGTTTACACTCCAGTAGTGATGGGACTGTTGGTTCTTTGAAGGGAGTCGTTCAATCAGGAGCCGTTCACTGAAAAGAGCCGTTCAAAAGACTGGTTCTTTGATGTTTTTTGCATTATTTTGAAACACCAACATTTTAATGACTAAACAGGCTACGTGTGATGATTGACATTACATTTTAAAGGTGTTTAATTGGCGCAGCAGTAAATATTATCTTACGGTAAAAAAAGAATAGTTAGTTCAATGTGTGGGCTAAATACGTGACATGAGAGGTGACATTAGACAAATGATGGAATTTGACGAAAAAACATCACAATACATTATGTGGACTAGTCTGTAGGCTAAAAATGAAGAAGAAAATAAAACATTTTCTTACGAAATAACATTTTTCTTTGGCTCATTACCAGTGGTGGATGAAGTACTAACATTTCTTACTTAAGTAAAAGTACAGATACAAGGTGAAAAAAATTACTTAAGTAAAAGTACACAAGTAATCATTTTAAACTTACTTTAAAAGTAAAAAGTAAAAGTAATTGATCCCGATTCAACCATAATAATAACAAAGTAAATGTTAAAAGTGATCAAATTTAATGTTTGGTAAATATACAAAGACAACCAGTTTATTAAAGGACTTCTCAAGGTTTATTTATGACTGACAGCAGTTAAACCAGCTTTGGCCTCATACTGTGAAATGGACAACAAACAGAAACTTGTGGCCAAGTAATCAAGCCAACAGGCCAGATATTATGAAATCTGAATATTACCAGTATTTATGATTCAGCTTCAAAAGGAGCTGATTTTCGAAGTGTTTTGAATTGAGCGGGCTCTTTTGGGAGAGAAAATCAGCCCAGCTGTACTAAACAGTCTCTGACATACCGCAGATGCTGGTAAAGGAGTGTTTAACTTCAGAGACAGATTGCAGACAATGGGGAAGGACTTCAAACCATCAAATGCTGTGCTTGTACTGGCATCCAGCTGCTTTGTGCTTTCCTGTACATGGGCCTTCAGGGAGCTAAAAAAGTCCTCTTCATCTGATGAGGTAGAACTCCCCCCTGTGTTGGTACCTGGTCCAGATGCCTCTTGATGTAGTCCAATCCTAAACATAGAAACAACAACGACAACAAAGAAATTCTCTTATGTCTTAATAATATGTTATACTGTCATACTCAGTGGCATAAAATAATTGTACCTGCTTTGAGCACATCCTCGTTGCTTGTCCATGATGTTCGAAACTTTGGGAGCAGGATGGTAGCAGCTACCATTTCGAGATCAGCTAGCATTTGTGAGAATCTCTACTCAATCCCAGCCTGGATAGCATTGACTAGGGGCTTACACAGCTTTAATGACACCTGGAGACGCTCAAGCTTCTGAGTAACAAGTGTAATGGTTGGTACCAGCCATCCCATGTGCACCTCTGCTTCAGTCTGCATTATGTTAACAGCCTTTGCAACAGGGGTCATTACTGATACATGTTCAGTCAGGAATGAGAGCTCTACTGGAGTAAACCTGGAAAAATATAGAATAAACATTATCATAAACTAAATACATTTAGTGCTCAAAGACATTTAGAAGTTAGACAAAACTAAATTACAACCATATAGAAATATATGCATGAAAAATAAAGAGGTTAAACAGATCAGGGCTATGCAGTTGACTGAAATTGTAATCTCAGTTTTAGTCAGTCTCAAATAACTGTCAGACTGCTTTTTCCTCACCAGGTCTACATAATTCTGTGGCAGTAACGGCACCTAGTTTCAAAGTGTTTAACACTAAATAGATAAAAAACAATGTAGAAAAACACAAATTGTGACTTACATAGGAACGTTGAGAGCGGCTGACACTGCTCTCAGGGCACCTTCGCCTTGTTCTTTCACAGTCCTCAGTATGCGTTCCACTGCCATGAAGAGGGAGTTCCACCTGCTGCCACTGGGGCATATTAGTTGGAGTTCGCACTCTTTCTCAATGACTTCTGCTGCTTGCGTGGAACGCCCTTTTTTATTCCAAAATCCCTAGCACTTGGCAAATGCTGCATGAGACATCTTCTTGTAGGAGTCATTTGAGTCTGCTTTTCTAGCATCAACTGTTGAGATGAGGTTCAGAAGATGACATGCACAACGGTGATGTTTGGGCAGCTGATGTTCTGAACAGTCATCTTCTTCATTCATCACAGAAGCCACCTCAATAGCCTGAATCTCTTCAACCTCATCATCAGCTTCACTTCCTTCCACATCATCTGGGTTTGTGTCCTTTTTCTCATCATAACTGTACACTCTGAAGGCTTTGATGAAGTTTGAAGCGTTATCTGTGGTAGTTCGGACTATTTTTTCACGGATGTTATACTCAGTGTGTATGTCATGTAGGGCACTGGCTAGCACATCAAACGTATGGGATCCTCGAAGACGCCGATAGGCAAGAGCCACAGAGCATCTATGCAGATCTTCTGGGTCAATCCAATGAGCTGTTACACCTGTAAAACTCCGGTGATATGCTGTCCAACAGTCTGTTTGTGGTGGCTATGTAACTGACTTTTTGCATTGCTTTTATTACATTTGTTTTCACTGTGACTGTAAGCTTTTCAATCTTGCTTCGAATAGTGGTACGAGACATGACTGTGTGATGGGCTTAAGATCCTGCATCAAACGCTTAAAACAAGGCTGCTCAACAATCCCAAAAGGGTGTAGGCCTTGCACAGTAAAGTTTAGGACAGAGTGGTCAACACTCTTGTGTGCCACTTTGACACTTGCATCCAGTTTCAGTTGCTTGCTGCTTGATGCCAGATCAGTGGGTTCAGACTTCTTCCTCTTGGCTGTAGTCAATGAGAGATACTTCTGAAGAGAGGAGTTGTGTTTTCTCTGAAATTAATATTTTAAAAAGTTAGCTTTGCAACAACTCTGCAAGTAATGTATTACATTATGCTGTTTCTACATTAATATTGAAACCTAATGTGCCTGTATATACTATATAATTGAGTGTTCACTAATATATGTCATAATATACTATATTAATATCAAACAATATTTTGTATATTTAAGTTACAGCTACACACACTGCTCTAAAACTTCAACTCTATCTTCATTTTAATTTTTATATTTGCAGATTTTGTTATTTGGCACCCTAACCAACAGATAGCGCCCCTGGCAGCCGTTTGTGTGGCGTGTGCCTATATAATTTGAGTCATATAGTAGGCTAATTTAAAAATAACCTGGTTGAGTGATAGTTTATTTTTAATGCACATGTCAATAAATGAGAGACTTGTATGTGTGAGTGACCACATTTAGGTTATATTACTCTGACTCTATAGAGTCTGGTTTCAACCAACCTCAATATGTAAAGTGTCATGAGATAACTTTTGTTATGATTTGGTGCTATATAAATAAAATTTGATTGATTGAATTTGATTGATTGAAACTGTAAGAAATGAACAGATAATGGCTTAACAGTTAGATCAGCTATCGATGCTACACTATATTTCCAAAAGTCTTGTCTCCTCCATCCCAATCCTCAGACTCAGCTGTTCCAGTCCCTTCCATGTCCACAGGTGTATTAAATCCAGCCCTAGGCATGCAGACTGCTTTTACAAACATTTGGGACAGAATGGGTCTCTCTCAGGAGCTCAGTGAATTCCAGCGTGGAACTGTGATAGGATGCCACCTGTGCAACAAATCCAGTGGTGAAATTTCCTGGCTCCTAAATATTCCACAGTCAGCTGTCAGCTGGATTATAAGAAAGTGGAAGTGTTTGGGAACGACGGCGACTCAGCCACGCAGTGGTAGGCCACGGAAACTGACGGAGCGGGGTCAGCGGATGCTGAGGCGCAGAGTGTGAAGAGGTGGACGACTGTCTGCAGAGTCAATGGTACAGACCTCCAAACTTCATGTGTCCTTCAGATTAGCTCCAGAACAGTGCGCACAGAGCTTCATGGAATGGGTTTCCGTGGTCGAGCAGCTGCATCCAAGCCATACATCAGCAAGTGCAATGCAAAGCGGTGGATGCAGTGGTGTAAAGCACGCCGCCACTGGACTGTAGAGCAGGGGAGGAGCCTTCTCTGGACTGACCAATCACACTTCTCCACCTGGCGATCTGATGGACGGGTCTGGGTTTGGCGGTCTCCAGGAGAACGATACTTGTGGGAGCGCATTGTGCCGAGTGTAAAGTTTGGTGGAGGGGGGGGGTTATGGTGTGGGGTTGTTTTTCAGGAGCTGGGCTGGGCCCCTTAGTTCCAGTGAAAGGAACTGGGAATGCTTCAGCAGACCAAGACATTTTGGACAATTCCACGCTCCCAACTTTGTGGGAACAGTTTGGAGCCGGCCCCTTCCTCTTCCAACATGACTGTGCACCAGTGCACAAAGCAAGGTCCATTTGGACATGGAGGACAGAGTCTGGTGTGGATGAACTGGACTGGCCTGCACACAGTCCTGACCTCAACCCCATAGAACACCTTTGGATGAATTAGAGCGGAGACTGAGAGCCAGGCCTTCTGTCCAACATCAGTGTGGGACCTCAAAAATGCACTTCTGGAAGAATGGTCCAAAATTCCCATGAACACACTCCTAAACCTTGTGGACAGCCTTCCCAGAAGAGTTGAAGCTGTTAGAGCTGCAAAGGGTGGAGCCACGTCAGACTGAACCCATAGACTAGGAATGGGATGGACCTGACATTCATATGAGAGTCAAAGCAGGTGAGGGAATACTGTTGGCGATATAGTGTATGTATGCTGTGAAACAATTAAGCTAACGGAAGCTAAAGTCAGTCATAGGGGGAAAAGCTAACTCCGAGAGGAAAGGCTTATAATGCATAAAAAAAGTTCTTACTTACACGTGCTTTTTTAAATTTGAAGGCGAGTTTTTGAATGCAAGCAGTTCTGTTTTTCGAGGCAAACACAGGCGGCATTGGAAACGCCAGGAGTCCCCTTTGCTGCCAAGACACAAAAACAACTCCTTCAAATATGGCCAAGGGTGTACATCCTTATCTTCTGCAGACTCCTCGCCATCATTTCTGTTACTCCTTCCAGGGCTGTCGTTGTCATCCTCTTCCACAACATGATCCATCAACGTGTCATCCAGGGCATTTAGCCATAGTGCTTGTTGCTTAGATAGCTACTAGACTTGATGGTGGTGGTGTTCGCAGTGCGGTTGTCTCGCTGTTGACTTCTAATTGGTTGATCATTTCTTTGTGGAGACAATGCTCGCACACCCATTGCGCATCTACAGCTGGAATACGGCATCGTAACAGCAGAATGGTAGTCTGGCTGCCATTTGGTACTGAACAAATTTGCTTTGCCAAAGGAAACCTCAGAAAGTATGTGAGGCTCCCCGTGTGTTTATTTTGAGTTTTGTTGAACCACATTTTGATGCCGGACCTGACATGAAGGAACAGGGGGAAGAAAGGGGGAGGAAAAAAAAAAAAAGAAGCTGGTGTGTGCAAACTCATTGCACACACAAAAAATGTACAAACTGATTTACCAACAGCGCGCACTATGAGTTGCGTCTTTCAAAGGTGCAAAATAGCACGTCTGCATCTAATTAGTATGTTTACCGCAATGAATATGCAATATGGGACGTTTACACGCAACTGTGCATGTACTGGAAGGAGAAAATGTAAACATATTAATTTAGCACATGCAAAGTGATTTATCAAACTCCAAAGCAATTTTGCTCATAGAAACTGCATCTATATTTAACAGGTGTCAAAGGAGGTGAAAATGGTTTGGATGTGTAATTACACACACATGGAAGTGGTTATTGTTGCAAGAAGGAGACATCGAAGCGATGAAACAAGGCGCAGAGAACGCATTTTCTCCATCGTGTGAACATTTTTGGAATGGCAAAACTAAAATAATAATTGAGACGTATGCGTCCACCCCCCAAAGCAAAGGCCATTTTCAACTTGATCTGATGTTTGTGATTAAAAATAAACATCAACATTAGGCTACAGTGAGACTACATTATAGGTGCCGACGGTCATTTAATCCAACAACCCCCACGGCCCCCGCCTCTAAAATTAAGCTGGCGCGGCTGCCCCACAATGCCATTTTAGAACTTGAAGATGAACTATGGGATGATTTGAGGCCAGGTCACAAGGAGGAGCCATGCAATACCTTCTATGACTAAAGTCCTTGCAACATTACATTTTCTTGTGTCTTGATCATTTCAGTCACTGTTCCTATCAGTGCTGGTGTATCCCAGGGCAGTTTTTACAGTGTATTGTCTCCACGACGACAACCAGTAGCGCACCTAAAATCCTCATTTAAAGAGGACGGTCTCCAAGACTTTGCACCTGTTGTCATTTTTTGCAGGCAATCTTTTAAATCACCTGCAAACCGCAGTTCAACCCCATATGCAAAATTGTAGATGGTGCACACAAATTGGGGATCTGAGTAGATCTGGCCCATAATCCACTACTGCCCTCCTGTTCCAAACAGGCCTTCCAAGGTCTTTATTCTAACATTAAACCATATTCAGGGCTATTCCCTGGCCTTCCAAAGGTCTTCTAAAGCAGAAAAATTCCTTGTCTTATTCAGACTCTGCCTTCCGGAGGGCTTCTGTCAATTGACAATTTTCCAGTTATATTTGGGGACAATCCCTGACCTACCTGAGGACTTCTAAAACAGCAGCACAACTCAATGCACATTTAAGACAACACATTCAACGCATGGATTTTGCTCCTTCAATTTCTACCTTTCAAAATGATTCTTATATTTATTTTAACATTACAGGAGTTGTAATCAATTTTATTTTACTTCAGCAAAATGTTGTCAATTTAATTGACCGTACTTTCCGGACTATAAGCCACTACTTTTTTCTCATTTTGAATCCTTCGGCTTATACAGTGATGCAGCTCGAGTATAGATTTACACAGGCTAACGGCCTCCAGGGGGCGCTCTAGCAGGAAGTGCAAAAGTGAGACAGACAGGTGGAAGAGGTGATGAAGAGAAGAAGTTTTAATCTTAACCTTTAACAATCATTTTGCATGTCATGCACAAACCCTCATCATGGAAAACACATGAAGAAATGTGTATTTGCAGCTTTAAGTTAAAAGCAATTGATGTGTCTGTGAAGAAGGAAACAGAGCTGAAGCACGGAAGTGCCATTGAGCAACAATGGGAGAGAGACGTAGAAGGAGTGTGACGGAACCTTTCTGAGGCTGTTCAACTGAAGAACACTGAAGAAGACGACTGCAGTGGTTTAATGAGCAGAAGGAAGATGAAGACACAGATCAATGACTGTTCTGGGTTTTTGAACCAGCCTGTTCCTGACGTTTTACTGCCGTGTTACAGCCACTGTTTGGAAAAAAGCAGTGAAGGGATGGAAATAAATATTTAAATAATCTTTCTGTTTACCATCTTTCTGTGTAAATATCTTATGTGACAACGTGGACACCAGCGGCTTATAGTCAGGTACGACTTAAAGTCAACCGCGGCTTATAGTCAGGTGCGGCTTATAGCCCAGAAATACGGTAATTCTTCAATTTATACAATCACTCATGAAGGAAATGTTGTCCAACATTCATATGTTACCATTACTGTGCAGATTCAATGTAACAGGCTCTGTTTGACTTATTTTAGGGCCTGTTGTATGAGTGTTGGCCATCCACCACCATCTGCTCTGGGGATCATGGTCTCAGTGACAGTACAGGTTCAGTCAGTGTGATAACGTCCTGACTCCGGATGAGAGGTCTCAGTGCTGTTGTGCTTTGCAGTGAAGCGAGTTCATGCTTTGCAATGAAACAGGTCCATTTAGTTTCTGGGAAGTACATGTGTTTTAAAACTACGTGCAGTACAGCGTGGTTGTGGTTTAGACAGATCAAAGTTGTATGGTCGTATGTCAAAGTGCAAAATGGAGTCTGTTTTGAAGGAGGAAAGTACCTGGTTAAGAAATATGTCAAAGGATGTTCAAGTGAAGACAGTCAAAAGGTTTCTGGTACAAGGGTCAACAATTCACCATAAACAAGTGTTGATTTTCAGTGCATTGCATAGATTATAGTTGCATGTTAAAGTCACACTGAGGCCACACCTTAAAATCAGATCCCCAACACAGATACAAGGAGGCGGTATTGATATAAAAGCAGGGGTTTATTACTAATATAATAAAACATGAAGCAGCACAGATTCTATGGACTAAAATTGACAATTAATTAACACTACTGATCAATAATTAAAACATGATAAAGCATAAAACAAGCTGAAAAGGCCCACAACAAGAAAAAGTACCAAACGTCTCTGATCCCCACACACAGTCCAGGAAATCAGCGCGGCGCTAATGAGGATCCTCAGTCTCTCGGTGGCGTTCGTGTCACATCTCTCGGTGATCCTTGGTTGCAGCCTTGTCCTCCTGCAGCTCCAGTATACTGTCCCTCGCCGGCTCGTCCTCCCCTAGGAACGCCCCGTCGTGGCTGACAGAACAGTATTAACTCACCGACTGCTCAGCACCAACAGCAGCAACACACACACACACACACACACACACACACACACACACACACACACACACACACACACACACACACACAGGCCACAGACACAGTGGCATCCATTCCTTCACTTATTGTGGTTAAGGCCTTTCTAAGTCTTTTCCTCCCAACACTGTCTGAAGGCTGGAGCACTGGTCACCCACTCATGTCCTTCACCAGAACACACGTCTTTTTTGTTTCTGGAGGTGAGGAAGGGGAAAAGCATAACTCGCATCAGGTGTGCACGTCCTTTAAATACTTGGCCCAGCTGGCTGAGGGCCAGTAGGTAGTTATTTGTGTGTAAGGGGAGGGGAACAGGGGGAGACAGAAATGCTGTATATGAGTCCACAATATACCATGGCTTCTGCATGTGAATCCAGCTATGCCAAGGTACTTCACACTATTACTGTGTTCTATAATAGGCCATTAACGGCTTGTATCAGATCCTAATGAGTGACAGTCAGTGTTGTTTATGGACTTCATTCATTCCATGAAGTGAGGCATATTAGCATTGTTAGTTTAGTGCGATTTCCCCTCAGGTTTTGCCTGCGACATCTTTCTTCTTCCACAAGAAAAGCCTTAGAGCTGACAACACCAGTATCTTCTCATTACTAACCATCCATTCAACGACTACAACAACAACAACAACAACAACCCTTCTGGATGACTACTACAACAATCACTGACACCAGCAAGCTCTGGGTTTTGGTCGACAGGGATGTTCCGTCATTTCCAGGTTTACGTCTCACACAAAGTACAGTACGTACGTTCGAGTTGGTATTCGATTATTATTATATAATGATATTATTATTATCATTATTATTATTATTATCTATTATTTATGGCACTCTGCTCAGGCAGCCCAGTCTAGACTAAGCTCGGGGCTTGACTGCAACTCCTCAGTCCCCTCTGGCCTGTAAGGAACCAGGGGCTTGTTTCTGCACTGGCTCATTAAATCGTTAAGCCTAGCGCAACGCAAAATGTGTCCATTTCATGCATTTTGTGCTATCCTGTTTCTGGGCTCGCTCTTTGTTTGTTAACAACCAGCACAATGCAAAATGCACTATCCTGTTTCTGGGCTAGTTGGTCAAAAGTGTGTGCTCGCCCAGTTCCTCATTCCAGGGCTGATTTAGAATGAGGATATGTTCTTGTACCTTCATTTCGCTTCATTTCTGTCATGTATTTCCTTAGAAATATTATTTACATTTCAAAAAGAACATTTTTGACAGAAGTTTGACAATATCTTTAATGGTATCAGATTTTTCCCATCGACATTTTGCACTAAGAAAAACACATTTACAGAGTGAGGATTGATCTGCTCACTAAAGTTTATTGTCTGTATTGATTTATGGACAGATGTAGATTACTTCAGGACATAAGGAACAGTGTGTGTGGGCTTTGAGAGATGAATGATGAATGAGGGCGGTATGGGGGCGGAGCCAGTGAACCGGTGTTTGTGTGTGCGTGTAATGAGATATGAGTGCATGGATGAGAAGAACGGAACAGAGTTCCGTTTTTCTATACAATCTGTCTGTCCTGCTGTTCAGGGTGGTTAAACCAACAGTAACCGTTTACAAACTCTCACCATCACTCGACCAGTTCCAGTTTACATACCAGCCGAACGCTGTCTCCTCTGCGGTCCGCTGAGCCTGGAACACCTGGAGGGGAAAAACACCTACGTGCGGATGCTGTTCTTCGATTTCAGCTCAGCATTTAACATGATCATCCCCAGCATCTGGTGAGCAAACTGGGGCACTTGGGCCTCGGCACCCCCCTATGAAACTGGCTACTGGACTTCCTGAGCAACAGAACCCAGTCTGTTCAGGTGAAGAACAACTACTCCAGTGTCATCTCCCTGAACACCGGTTCTCCGCAGGGCTGTGTTCTCAGCCCGCTGTTGTTCATCATGATGAATTCGAATCATGTTTTGAAGTTTGCGGACGACACCACCGTCGTGGGTCTCATTCAGGATGACAACGAACTGGCCTACAGGGAGGAGGTGGAACACCTGGTGGATGGTGCAGGGTCAACTATCTGACCCTTAATGTCAACAATACACTGATTAGAGAAGCAAATGAAGAACTATCATCTATTTCTAGATGGTTTCAGATGAATAAACTCTCTCTCAATACCCAAAAATCTAATTTTATCATATTTTGTAACAAAAATAAGAAGTATAACAAGGAAAACAACAAAAATATTCATAGATAATTTTGAAATAACCCAGGTTTCTTACATTAAATTTTTAGGTGTTATTGTAGATGTAAAATTGAGTTGGAAATCTCATATTGATCTTGTTTGTAAAAAAAATCATGAAGTCATTTGACATTTTGAACATGGCATTTGATAAATCATTCCTGTTATCCTTACATTATTTATTGCAGTTCTGTTTGGGTGCCAGCCTGTCCCACGTATCTCAGTAAGATTCTCCTATTTCAAAAGAAATTTTTCAGAATGATCAGCTTTTCTAACAGACTCCGCTCATCTGCTCCTCTTTTCCAAAAATTCAAACTTCTCTCAGTTTCTGACGTGAACATTTACCAGACCTGTCTTCATGTGCAAATATGGTCACTTAACTCATATTCTTCCTAAAGTTTTTCACAATTTCTTTATGTTGCCTTCTGTTATTCACAACTATTCTACACGATATTCAAGCAAATTTTATCTTCCGTACTGCCGAACTTCTGTTAAGTCAGTATTCTCTGAAATATCGCAGACCAAATCTGTGGAATAATCTACGACCGGAACTTCAATCAACATCTACTTTATCATTGTTTAAAAAGCATCTGAAAAGGACTGGAATCCATGAAAAAATGTAAGGCTGTATGTCATTTGATTTGTATTTGACGATTTGTAATGTGGATTACATTTTTATTGTTTTTACGTTTAGTTTATTAATTCAGTTATATTGTATGTTTAATTCTTTTTTTCTTGTGCATTGTTCATTTCAAAGGAGGTATTCATATAAGCCTTTTTTTGGCTTTGAACCTCTCCTGCACAATCTTGTTACTTGTTTGAATGTTGTTTTTCTTTTGCTGTTTTTATTATGAGCAAATAAATAAACAATAATCAAACAAACATGATGAAGGAGATGATAGTTGACTTCAGGAAAACCCGGCCCAGTCACACACCTCTCCTCATCAGTGACACTGGAGTGGAGGTTGTCAGTAGCATCAAGTTCTTGGGGGTGCAACTCACGGACAGTTGAACCTGGACCCTGAACACCACGGCTCTGGTGAAAAAAGCACAGCAGCGCTTGCACTTACTGCATCGGATGAGAAGAGCCCCCCCCCGTCCTGACCACCTTCTCCAGAGGCACAATGGAGAGTATACTAACCAACTGTATCTGTGCCTGGTCCGGGGCCTGCAAGGCCTCGGACCAGCGTCCAGCGCATCTCCTCCGACCCCTCACACCCATACCAAGGACTGTTCACGCTGCTGACCTCGGGCAGATTCAGAGACAGTTTCTTCCCTCGGCCATAAGACTGTTGAACAGCCAATGAAAATAGGACCTGTTCCAAATCTGCTGCTGCCCTGTTAGTGCAATAATTTGAAGCACTTTATTGCGCTATGCACTTTAGTTTTTAGTCTTTTAGTCTTTTAAATTTTTTATACTTATACATTTAAAATGATTACAGTATTTTAGACTACTTTTATATTTCACCAGTTGTGTTTTTTTATTTTTTTATAACTGACACTGTTGTGAGCCAAGCATCGATATTTCGTTTAATAAAGTACTGATGGTGCATTTATTGAATGATAATAATGCAAGTCTGAAATCTGAAGTAACACTTCTGTTCAGAAAGTCACCTGTGGAATAACTGGGGTCATTCTTAGACGTCCAGCCGGGTGCACGATATATGTGTGTAAAAAATTCAGTTCAGGTCAGTAGGGTGGGGGCACATGCAGACAGCTGAGGAGGTCCATCCAGACAGGTGAGGGTAAGGGAGGAGGTCAGGGTCACAGATATCCTATAATAATTCTTTATTCTAACCATAATGCTGATGAACAGAAACAGCTGGAGTGGAGGCGTTCGTTCTGGGTTTAATAGTGAACGCACCTGTTTAGCGCACCCTTCAACGCAAATAGTGAGCAAACGATGGTTTAGTGAACGCAATGAGCCCAGAAACAGATTTTGTGTCCGTTAAGCCTCTGTGTTCGCCAACCTATCATTAGCTCGCCATTTGCATTGAAGGGTGTGCAAACAGGTGGGTTCACTATTTAACCCAGAAACAAGCTCCAGGTGGACATGCAAACAACCCAGGGATTACTGAGAGGGAAGATCAGAGAGGCCAAGGACAACTACAGGAGAAAGCTGGAGTGGAAACTTCAGCAGAAGAACATGACAGAGGTCTGGGGTGGCATGAGGACCATCACTGGGTTCAGACCATCCAACAGCAGAGGAGGTGATGGAGGTGAGGACTGGGCCAATGAGTTCAATTTGTACTTGAACAGATTCGACACAGCGGTGACCACTTACAACCCACCTCCCTCTACTGAGGGGGAGGTGTATCAGTGGGCAGTCTGCAACCCCCACCCCCACCCCCCCCAGACAGGGTGAGGCCCCCGTGTCTTTAAAGTCCGTGCCCCCAGCTTTGTGGGGTATTTCATGAGTGAGAGGATGACACAGTTGCAGGTGGATGCCTCCCTGCTGTCCTGGATATGTGCCTGCAGAACTGTGTGTCTGACAGGGTGGTCTGCAACACCGGGGCACCACAAGGAACCATCCTCTGTCCTTTCCTCTTCACCCTCTACACCATGGACTTCAGTTACTGCACTGAGACCTGCCTCCTTCAGTTTTCTGATGACTCTGCAGTAGTTGGATGCATCAGCGGGGGTGAGGAGGCGGAGTACCAGGCTGCTGTGGCTGCTGTGGACTCAGAACCATCTGCACCTCACCATGATGAAGACCAAGGAGCTGACTGTGGACTTCAGGAGGTCCAAGACACCTGTGACTCCTGTTTCCATCCATGGGGTTGATGTGGAAATAGTGGTGGGTTACAGATACCTGGGAGTTCACATTAACAATATACTGGACTGGACAAAGAACACATCATCAATCTACAAGAAGGGTCAAAGCCGTCTGTACTTCCTGAGACGGCTAAGGTCATTCAACATCTGGGCAATGCTGAGGATCTTCTATGAACTTGTCAAGGCCAGTGCCATCCTCTATACTGTTGCATGCTGGGATAGCAGGCTGAGGGATGATGACACCAACAGACTCAATAAGATGATCCAAAGTCAGTAATGTTGTGGGGATGGAGTTGGACTCTGACGGTTGTGTCAGAGAGGACAATGTTGTCCAAGATCAAGACACTATTGGACAGCTCCACTCACCCACTCATGACGTCCTGGTCAGTCACAGGAGGACGTTCAGAGATAGACTGATAATGGAAACTCATGAAACGTACCACTGAACCACACAGGAAATCATTCCTGCCTGTGTCCATCAGACTGACTACCTACGTTTTTAATGTATTATTTATTTAATTATCATATTGATAATATTATCTGGTACATATTGAACAACTTGCTTTTCTACAGTGTTTTAATATGTATTAAACACACATACTCACATTATATTTTAAAAGGGAAAAGGACTCTGTGTGTGTGTTGATAATTTCTTTCCTGCTACATTTTTATTATACTTGCACGGACTTGTTGACCATAAATATCCTACATTATTATTCAAGTACAGAGGCCTGTATACACACTCATACACTTGGTGTTACATCCAAGAACTTTATGACTTTATTTGTAATATGGCTATTTTTTTTTCTTTCACTTACTAGTCTCTGTAAATTCAACCTCTGAATTTGATCCATTCTTGTACAGTACAAGCAGTCGGCTGTTAACAAGTGCTAGGCTGATCTAAGAGAATTAACCTAGCATACATGTTTATGATGGTGGAGAAACTGGAGGAGCCAGAACACACCCATGTGAACCCAGACGTTTCTTGGAATCACATATCATGCTTGGATGGAGAATAATGTGTAAATAAATCCACTGATGACAGTAGCTGTGCAGATAACCATGAGAAAAAAAAGACAATGGGTAAAGAGACACCTGGAGAAATCCTCCTGAATAAGAACCACACAGTCATTATCTATTGAACCATGTTTTCTGCTTTTGTTTTGACACAATTTGAACACTTTTACAGACTTGTGTTGTTGATGGCTGTACATTTTATTTCCTTTATTCTTAGTACAGAATGGATGGAAGTCAAAGACAAATGGATTGACATTTTTGTGTAATTTTTGCCACAAAAACGCAATCATTGAATTTGTTTTTTGCATACTGTATGTGACCTAGAGGGGATTTGTGCCACAATGTGGCTATTGCATGCCTAACAACGCCACTTGGAGCCTTTCACACCATGATATGTTTGACTCACTTCACTGTTAAACACTAAAGACAAACATATAGGTAATGAATGGGTCAGAGACGTGTGTTCAGTAAAAAAAGATAACAGTATTTTATTAAGAAAACAGTTTAAATTGGCCAAGCTGTGATGGTAAAAGCACAGTCTGTGCCAGCAGGGGTATGCTAAAGGGAGGAAATCAGGTGAGTAGTGTCTGCCACCAGACATGGCAAGGGATGACAAATAAAACCAGGAAGCAGCCCTGGCCCCAGTCTTCACAATCCTTCACTTAATTATCACACAGAACATATAGAGTTAAATACTTTTCTATGAAAAGTACAGATTAAAATACAGACATATGTACATAATACCACAATGTTAGTTCCCTCACACATACATTCAGGGCTCAGTCAGAACGTACTGGTCGTCTTCAGAAAAGCTACACTCTTATCTGTGTGGACACTATGTCCCGCGACTGCTGTTCACACAACCATTTGTCGAATGTCTACCCAGAACTTGTACAATGATACTCATTGAAATAAACACAATTAACCAGCCCCCAACCTCAAAAGCTGTTGTTCAAGATGAAATGTTTGAATACCTTCGGGAGAACACAGAAACTACCCGGAAGCGTTTGACAACTATTGGGTAACAATTTTCAGATGGCTCAGTGTTAGGTCAATATTATAACAAATCAGTCTAGTGATAAAACCAAATGTTTGCACATACCTTCAATAACTGCACAGTCAGAACAGTGTGTATCAAGGCTGTGGAATGTCAGACACTGGGAATCTCTCCTAGCTAAGCAGCCAATGAATCATTAGCCACTCAGCTGCTAGCCTTGGGAAGTGGAGTACGGAAACTGCAGAGGGACAAAACACATGACAGCTACTCTGCAGCCACACATAGATGGAAGATGGAACAGATGGAAGGAAGAAAAAAAACTTAAATCAGAACCGGACTCAAGGTTGGAGGCCATTTACCTCAACCAGCTGGGATAAGTAAAGAAAATCAGGAGAGGGATTTTAAAATCTCTTCTAGATTTCACAGGCCAGTCGTCCAGTCTGAAAGTCATATTTTTTCTGGCATTACTTTGGGACAGAATGCTCCTAATTTTGCTCCTGAGGTATAAATAAAGGAAAGTTGTCCTAAATATTTATTTGACGAAGTGGCTATTGACACTGTTAGAAAATATAATATTAGACTATATCCTGTAAACACCAGGGGCCTCATGTACAAAGACTTGCGTGGATTTCATACTGAAACCTGGCATACACCCAAATCCAGAAAAATCCGAACGCACAAAAAAATCCAGATGTATAAAATTGAGCGTACGCCCGAATCCAAGTAAATTTCCTTCATACATCCCAATCAGCGTGGAATTGAGCACACATGTTGGAGTACCTTACTCCTCCCTCTCCACGCCCACATTTGAATATGCAAATTGGTATGAATAGGGCCTGCAGGTGAGAGTTTCTCCTCTGCATGATCAGATAAGGAGAAACAGCCATGGCCAAAAGAGGGAAGAAGCGGAATTTCACCGACTGTGAGTTGGAGACGCTGCTAAATGAAGTCGAGGCCCGTCAGAATGTCATATTTGGCACGCTTTCCTCGGGTATTTCAACTAAGCGCAAGAGAAGTGAGTGGGAGTGTGTCTGTGAGGCGGTGAATGCTGTGGGGTCCGAGCAGCGCACCGTCCCAGAGGTGAAGAAGAAGTGGTCGGACCTCAAGGTGGACGTTAAGCGGAGGACTGTCGCCCACCGTCGAAGTGTGGCCAAAACAGGTGGGGGAGAGGAGAGGAGGAGCTCACCCCGTTCGAGCAGAGGGTCGCCGCTATTGTGGGTGAAACTACTCTCACAGGGGTGGTGGGAGCACATGTGGGTGATTCGGACCACCCCCAAGGTAATATACATGTTGTATTGGTATAACTCACATATTTGTTCATTTCATGGGTCATACAATAGTCTGCTCACAGCCAAACAAGATAACTGTTCATGCGTAATCATGCCGGGATATGAAATCAAAGACTTTGACTCATGTTTAACTCAATTTATTTCCAAACAGAAAATAAGGCAGGAGAAGACGGGGAGGCCCAGTTCCAGCCCCCTGTCACAGGCCCCGGCGAGTCTTCCAGCCTCCCAGCGTGAGCTGATCCTCCGGTCCGCCTCAACAGCCAGCTGCTGATGCCCGTCCCACCGGCCGTGTCCTCACCTGTGCTGTGCTGGAGTCGCAAGAGGACATTGTGAGGGCAATCGGCGGCATCAGTGAGCGCATGGACCGACTGGTCGATGTGCTCACGGATATCAATACGACACTTAATAAATTTCTTGACAAGTGAATTGTGTGTCCTTACCTCATTACATGGTAGTAATCACATGTTGCCGAGTCCGAATGGCCTCCCGGGCAGGATGGACATCTATGGGTCCGGCGTCTGGTTCGTCTGGTGGGGGGGTGTGCTGCTCTGGCAGTGGGATAGCGTGCTGGTGTGCCACATTATGGAGAACGCCACATGCCATCACAATACGGCACACCTTTTCGGGTCTGTACAGCAGCACACCCCCAGTCTGGTCCAGGCAGCGCCACCGGCCCTTCAGCATACCAATTGTCCTCTCAACGACTGAGCGAGTGCGTGAATGGGCATCATTGTACCTGTGCTCTTGGTCAGTCTGAGGGTTGGTGAGAGGGGTCATCAGCCAGGTTTTCAGAGGGTAGCCACGGTCACCTGGGGTCAATCAAACAGTTGACATCTAGGTATATTCTGTACATTACTTTCCAGTTTCCATTAGGTAATTTGGCGCACCGCTAACATGGCTCACATTATTACAAGTGAATGCAGTTGTGCGCCGGAGACAATGTGAGGTTGATTAACTGTGACACTTTATGCACGTGTTTATTGACCTAAGTACATTAGACAGAGAGACAATGAGGGGCTTGTTGGGAAGCTCTGACTCTGAAGTTTAAGCCACAATAACAGCAATTCACTAACGTTAACCACTGACGAGTAATGATGCTGTGGAAACGGGATGATAATCGGGGCCACACATGCTCAACGCATATCAGGTGGATTGATATTGGGACAATTAAATGATTTACTCACCAAGAAGCCACCCATCCGGGACCGTGCCAGCTTGTAGCTTGTTCCCAACCACGCTGTTGGTTAGGATGAATGAATCATGTGTTGATCCAGGCCACCTCGCAACAATATTACTTAATTGCATGCGCGCATCACAGATGATCTGTACATTGATGGAATGAAAATGCTTCCTGTTTACATCAGCAGATTCATCTTGTGATGGTGCTTTTATAGCAATGTGTGTGCAGTCAATGACTCCGATTACATTGGGGAAATCAGCTCTCGCTGCAAATTGCGCTTTAATGTTGGCCTGTTCAACTGCAGTGTATGGGAATTTGATGTACCTGGGTGACATTCGAATAATTCCATCCCACACAGCTGGCATGGCTCGGCTCAGTGTCGACTGGCACAGTCCCGATCGGTCAGCCAGCTCCCTCTGAAATGACCCCGATGCTAGGAAGCCCCGTGTGGTCAGCACCTGTATGGGCACAGGTAGGGCATGGCTCCTGGCCGTGTCACGCTCCAAGAACGGCCGCAGCTCCGCGCACAGTTCCAAGAGGATTGCCCTGGGGAACCTGAAGCGGCTGATGAGCCAGTCATCATCCTGCGCTAAGAAATCCTCTCGGTCTCTGAAAACTCGTTCTCTTCTCACTGCTCCATTGGCAATATCCTCTAACAGCGCCAAAGCTGCCATTGCTGTTGCCGGTATGTTCTGCACCATTACGTGCATCCTTTTATATCCACTCATCTGATTGCAAACACCTGAGTGTGTTAATGTTCATTTGTGTATCTCTGATGTGCTCATCAATCGGAGGAATGACCTTTTTCACATTATTAACAGTTTCCCAGTGTCACCTCTAAGTGTCGCCAAAGGTTCCGAAGCAGTAGAAACGGGCGTACGCCAGCTATGGAGTTGCCGTGGAGGACCGCACATTTCCACGGTCATTTCAGTCTTGATACATCTGAACGTGAGCGTGGAAAAGGGTGTACACCAGGTTTTTGTGCGTATGCACGCTTCATACATGAGGCCCCAGGTGTCCAGAGCACAAGTCATGGATGGGTTATGATGACATTTTGCAAGAATGCCCGGACAGATCCACTCAGGATATGTCTACCAGTTCTTTGCTATCTGTTTGTTTTGTTCCAGTTTGGGACCAGAGCGTACTTGTTGTCCATCCAGTTTGGGTCCAGAACAAGCTGCTGCCCTTGAGGAGATCAGGCCACGGGGCAGATGGAGGAAGAGGACAGACGTGGTCACTGAACCCATGCATCACTGTGTTTTGAATACCTGAGCCAATGGTGAACCTGATCAGTGTCATAATATTTGTACACTTGGTCCAATGGTTGTAATACTCATGTTCTCTCATCAGATCTTACACTTCCTGTTGTTAGTCAGTCAGCTGCTGCATCTCACTGTATGGACTTGACTCCTTGCAAGTAAAATCTTCTGATTCCAGAATCCAGTGACTCCGTATTTTGTCTCAGAGTATATCACAGAATTT